>NW_027551566.1:2763214-2864701 GCF_008692635.1 Crocuta crocuta
CCAAAAACACCTTTTTTAAAAAAACAAAGCCACAAAAAAAAAAAAAAAAAAAAAAAAAGACAGAGCCTCTGTCTTTGTTCTCATTCAGATCCCCCAAACTGCCAGGGAGAAAAGCTGCATGGGAAAATAACAAAGCACTTTAATTAGGAGTTTTCAGGCTCAAATTTGGCACAAGTCTGTCAAGCTCTGACCACACTGCCCTGTCCTCAGCAGCATCTGTAAGCATGTCCTGCTAGGCTGGGGGGCCTTAAAGACCAGGAATTATAGAGACACACCTATACCTGTACCAGTCAGATCTCAGATCTCAAAGGAACCCTGAAGTCTGGAAGTCAGCCATGATCCCACACCTCCCAGCAGCGCTGAAACCAGGCACCAGTATGGCCTGAATATGCACAACTAATGCCTGCAGGTTGCATTCAATTTGTAATTTACTAGAAGATCTCAAATTTTTATCAAGTCTTAATACAGAGTGTCCAGGCTTACTACAATTCCAGACAAACTTCACAGAATGAAATTTGAGTGGAAGAATTAATGGTGAACATTACCAAGAGAATGTGGAAAGAAAGATAAAAGTGTGGCAGATGGAGTAGGACTCGCTGCCAGACAGCACAGATTACAGAGCTGAGGAGAGGCTGATCTAGTTACCAAATGATGCTTGGTAAACTAAGAGTTAAACTGATCCTCTGTAAAGCTATAAACTGGACACCATCAAAGTTAGAAGGAACTGTAAATGGTTAGTTGTTTGAGGATGCAGAAGGGCTTCCCAGGCACAAGAGCCATGAAGGAAATCCAAAGGAAAAGTACAAGTATTTGACTCTACAAAATGCTTAAGTGTTTGTAGGACAAAAAAAAAGTCATGAGCACTCAGCACTTAGACAAGAAAAGTCTGGATAGTGAAGTGAGGGGTACTGTTTGGATGCCACCTCACCCTGGCACCATGTGTCCAAGTGACAAACCCTGTGTCTTCCAAGATACAGGTGCTGGTTTCAGCCCTGCCTGCAGGTGTGGGACCTTCGCTCATTTCTGGGGACTCAAAGGTTCACGTGCAACCCGACCCATGAAGGTGCCTTTTGCTCACCACACAGGAGAAATATCTGCCTTGATTCATTTTTAAGAAGTACTCTTGTAATTAAACCAGAGTTAAATGCAATGGGATGTTAGCTGTTTAAGGAAAAAACAACCACCACCACCTCTGGTGATTTCATAATAAAGAAAAAAATGTCTTATAAAGCAAATAAAGTTTATTTGGCTTCCTATTTAAACTAGCAAAGTGTTTTGATTTTTGTATTTTGTATTACTGACCTAGAACATGATATCATATATGTGAAAACCAAAGTGTTTGTTTATTTCATTACTATGTTATCCTATGCAATTAAAATAGAGTTAATTCATTAAAAATTGTAAAATACAGGGGTGCCTGGGAGGCTCAGTCGATTAAACATACAACTTCAGCTCAGGTCATGATCTCGAGGCTCATGGGTTCAAGCCCTCCATTGAGCTCTGTGCGGACAGCTCAGAGCCTGGAGCCTGCTTCAGATTCTGTGTCTCCCTCTCTCTCTGCCTCTGCCCTGCTCATGCTCTCTCTCTCAAAAATAAACAAACACTAAAAAAGAATATTAAAAATACTTAATGACATGGGATAGCCTGGACCCTGGCCAATTACATCAGATGCTGGCCACACACTAGCAGGTTGAAAACTCTAGACTATCAAGCTCATCGGTTCTTCTTCTTCCTTCCCCTGTGTCTGACTTCACAATCTCCATCCCTGCTCCTGGATGAGGACTTCCTGGTTCTGCTTTGACCCCCTTTCTGCTTGGCCTGTGGTCTCTCCCTATGTAAATTTATCAGCTTCCCCATTTCAGTCCCCAGCGTGCCCCAATGACACCTTGTCTCCAGCTGCTTATTGAACATTTCTATCTGGGTAACATACAAGACTTTTGTAGGGGCCAAGGGCAGGCCATCCCAACATGGGCCACCTGGCATGAAAATTATTTTGACTTGAAAGCAGTGAAACCCAGGAGATTTGGGAAGAGCTCCTTACATCTCCCTCAACTAGGTACTAGGAAGAGTGCTATTACCAGAGATGTCTCCGTACTTAAGAAACTTACCTGAATTAAAGGGCAACCTCAGACCCCCAATCCTCTCCTTAGCTTCATGCTGCCCAACTGTCTTTGGAATCCCATGTCTATGTGGATTCCCCATGTCATTAAATTTGATTTTTCTCCTGTTAATCTGGCTGACAAGAATCCCATTTATTCAATTCCTTAGAAGGACCTTGAAGGGCAGAGGAAATTCTTCCTCTGCAACACTTTTAAGCTCAAAATATTAAAAATAAAAAAAAGATCACTCTCAGTATTTCCCTTCCACTTCTTCCTTGGCCACACATGCAGGAGTGCATGCATACACACACACACACACACACACACACACACACACACTGATAGGTCTATTTTTCTCAAAACACTCCTTTCCTTGACTTCTGTGATACTGTCCTATTCATTATAAATCTCAGAGATTACTTCCTTTCCATACTTTGGAAAAACCTCTGAAACAAATCTTGAGATAAATTCCCTCAGCACTGGAAACCCAGGAATGTCTGCAGGCAGAAGTTAATGTCTGCTTGTGGCCACACTCCCTCTGATGTCAGTATCACCTTTCCCCAGGCTCCTCTGCCACTGTCCTCTCAATCTCTGAAATTTGAACTCTGGCTTCCCCTGTTCATCTCCTCTCTTACATGCAAAAAAGGCTGAACAGCCGGGGTTACCCATCTGTGAAAAGTGCAGAATAGTTGGTTGCTCGCTGGCAAACGCTTTCTTAAAAACACCAGATTTCAAACACTGGATGCCTGTGAGCTGGCCGCTGCCATCAGCAGCCCTTTGTTCCAGATCCAGTAGCTACCTTTACAGGAGTAAATGCAGCCCTCGACCCACTACAGAATCCACACTGCCAGCTCTGAGGGAGACAACTAAACCCCTGCCGGGGGTGCACCTTCTCACTCAGTGGAGGTGATCAAGCAAGATGTGCTCCAACCCAAGAACCCTTATGCTGCCATGCCACATACACAGCCACGTGGGAGGTATGCTCAGGGAAGGCTAGTTGACATCTACATGAAGACCCACTCCCTAGAGCCTGTTTGCATTGTTTACTTGACTCCTTCAGTTCCCTCAAATCTGACCAAACCCTGGAGAATGGACTCCTGTTAATCAGGCCCATAGCAGCTGCAAACCAACAATTTACAAGTGGATGGGGGCGGGGGATTAATGTGCCTTTTTAGTGTCCAGAATATAGATTTTTTGCTATCCTAAGCACTAATGGTCCTTGGAAACTTCCCAGATGTCAGAGGTGAACTAAAAAAAACATTTGGGTAAACTAAATAATCCCCAAAGTGCGCTCCTTAGAATACTCGATCCTAATGAGAAAGAGTGTTCTGTGGCCAGATCAAGTCAGCAAACAGTCCATATTATGGCATCACCCTAAGGAGTCCCAGTACACATTATAATAAAGGCACCAAAAAGTCCTGCAGAGGAAACCCTGTTTAACATTAACATTTTTCCTAACGTATTCTATCACTGTAACTCTTTAGTTAAGTTGCAGCCTAAAACATAACTTGGTTAAATTCTGCTCTAGACAGACACTGCCTGGGGTGTACCTTTGAGCACAGACACCTCTAACAAGTCAGGTGTGGTTCAGGGAGATGTTTATTGGGCCTGGGGTCCTGGTCTAGGTTTTGGTGCTTTGACCTCACCAGGCCCGTTTACTCACATACCAAGAGGAATCAACAGTACTTTGGTGAAAAACAACTGAGATATTATCTGTAAAAGCATTTTGCAAGATGCTATAAAAATATGATTATCTACTAAGGATCTACATCTTGTTGCGCATTTACCAAAGGATACTTTTGTTCATTCTTTTCAATGTCCTCTCCCAGGTGTTGGAGGCAAGGCAGGAAGAACTATGATCTGGCTTTTGACCTTGTTCACAGACAGTAGGCAAGTGGGGTCCACACCTGTGGTGGCACTGAGTGGCTGTCTCATCAGGGAAAGGGGGAAGGAGGTCAGGGACACCTTCCCAGCTGAAACCATTAGAACCGTGAAAGAACATTCATTAGGAGGGCTGCACATGCATGGGGTATGGGACATAATACCAAGGTGACATAACCTGGGGACTGTGTGAAGAATGGGCCCCATTAAGGCTGGCCTCCCAGTGCCACATGCCCCTGCACAGAGAAATGAGTTCTCGGTCTCCTCCATGCAGAGGAAGCAGATTCAGTCCAGTAAAGAGGTTGATTCTGGGAGCGCCTGGGTGGCTCAGTTGGTTAAGCGTCCGACTTCGGCTCAGGTCATGATCTCACGGTTCGTGGGTTCAAGCCACACGTTGGGCTCTGTGCTGACAGCTAGCTCAGAGCCTGGAGCCTCTTTTAGATTCTGTGTCTCCCTCTCTCTCTGATCTCCCCTGCTCATGCTGTCTCTTTCTCAGAAATAAATAAAACACTGAAAAAAAAAAAAGAGGTTGATTCTGAAGAATTGAACTCTTCTTTGGAGTGGATAGTGACCCTTGACTTTGAAGAGGAAAGGCCTCGAGTGAGGGCAGAAGGGTTGCTGGGTTGCTCTTGTGAACAAGCACATTCCAAAACCCTAGAGGGAGTCAAGCTCCTCCCATCTGCTCCTGCATGGGCATCAGGTGTGGGTTATTTTAGGTCTCCTTCTCTACTTAGCTAACCTGTCTGCAGATGTGGCCAGAGGAAAGAGGTCCTGGTTATTTTGCTCTGATGTCCTCAGTCTCCAACTACCCAGAGCAGAGTCTCTAAACCTCACAACTCCAGCCACCTTCTCCAGACCCAGGTGCGAGGACCCCTCACTGTCCCAGGCCCCATCTGACCCCTGATGCCCTCTGTAGAGCCACCCCAGTACCCCAGCACAGGGAATGCAAGGGAGCTCTAGAGATACACTGGAAGCCGGCCAAAAGGAAAATGCACGCCACGCTGTACACCTATCAAAATATCCCTCCATATTTGAGCTGGGCAATAAAAGCTTTTATTAAAAGCTCTACAGTCAAAAAAAAAAAAAAGACTATATATAAAGCCAGCATTCCCCAGTCTGTTGCAGGCCACTGTCAACGCTCATAAACCTCCAGGTGGGGACCAGACAAACTGAGAATGACTGAAAACCAGTGTTCCAATTGCACAATAATGTAGGGGCCTAATAAAACCTGCCTTTATTTAAAATGTTGGTATTTTGTTCATCGTTGATTTTTTACATTAAACTTTTTTTTAAAAATACTGCCTTAAAATACTGTCTTAATTACCGAGTACTGCCAAGTGTTTATTTTTGCTCAATATTTACGAAGTCCTCTCGGTGGAAGAGTGCTCTGAGGTTTCCTTATTGATGACAGCACGTTCCTAAGAAACCCCAGTGTGCCTGCAACAAAGTATGCCTCCACTATATGCAGCCTCCTCTGCTGAATTAGGAAAACCCAAAGGATTTGAGATTTCCGAGAAGAAAGGCGCCTCTTAGGGCCCAGGGGGCCGGGTCTTGCCCTGTATTTCTTGGCAACAAATCACAAGTTTTAAAGCAGAATTCTGCAAACGCTGCTGTCCCCCGACCGTGGAGGGGCGCCCTGTGCCGGGTGGAAGCCCAGGCCAAGGGTGGAGGCCGAGCCCAGAAGGGGGCGGGGAGGCCTGAGGGTGGGAAAGTGGCCCCGGCCCTTCCCGGCAGGAACCCCGGGCTCCTCCTCCTCCCGCAGCGCAGCCATCAATCACCGCGACAGCCCACAGCTCCCGGGGCAGACTCACGGACCCTCCCGCGGGGGGTCTTCTGCCCCCGGAGAAGCCTGGACGGGTGCGTCTGCCCCGTGCACGGACTGGGTGCACACACTGGAGCTGCGCTGGGCACTCGGGCGGTGCGACCCACCAGTCCTGCCCGCGCTCCCAGGCACCAGGCGCACTTGACACCCCGCAGGCTGCCCGGAAGGTAGAACTCAACAAAGGTCCCTCCGCCCTCCTCCCGCGAGCACTCACACACACTGCACCTGGAGCCACCGCGCCCGCACCCTCCGGCCGCCCCTCGCCCCACCCCCGCAGAGGTCGGCTAAGGATACCCCAAAACCCAGCCTGGACCAGCGGACGCCTCGGGGCGCCGGAAGGTCACCCTACGGGGTCCTGGCGTCCCACTCCCTGGCACCTCCTCCCCCACCCGCTCCCACAACTCCTCGAGGTCACTCGCACTCTCTCTCGCCCCAGGTCTCCTCCGGAAGGGAAGACAGTGCGAGCAGGAGCACCCCACGCCTCGAACCCCGAGCAGCCCCTGCCGGCGCCCCAGAGCCTCCCCGGGTGCTGGGTGCAGGCACCGGGGGTGGGGTCTCCGCGGCCACCGCCCCTTACCTCGCGCAGGCCCTCCCCGCAGGTCCCGGAGGCGGGGGCGAGCGGTGGCCCGCGGACTAGCGCGGGGCTGGGTTTCCCCACCGGGGCGGAGCGGGAGGAGGAGGAGGAGGAAGAGGAGTAGGGGAGCGGGGGGGAGGGGCGGGCTTTGTGTCTGCCTCCGGCCCTCCCACGGCTCCGGCACTAGCCATCCCCCATCCCCAGTCACCCTTCGGCGCGAGGGGAACGGACGGGGCGGGGATGCGAGGAGGGGGCGAGGACGGCGCGTGCGCGACCCTGGGTCCGGCCGCCCCCTCCCCTCGTGCTGCGCAGCCTCCGCCCCTCGGGACTTGGAGCCTAGGCGCCTGCGGGTGACCGGGGACCCCAGCTGCAGCCAGGCGAGCCGGGACCAAGAAAGTTGATCTAACCCGAAACAAACTTGGCTGGACCCGCTCCCGACGCGCCTCGGCGCCGCCGCCCTGCTCCGCCGCACTCCCTGGGGAGGACCGGAGTGTTGTTCTCGGCTATTCTCTGTCTCCTTTTTTTGCACTCACTGCTGAGCAGTGCAGCGCGCGCGCGCCTCTCCTCCAAGCCAGCCCCGCCACCCGGCTGCAGACCCCGGGACCATCCGCGCGGCCTGGGAGGCCCGTGTCGGGGAGGCCCGCCTGGGCTCCGGCCCTTTGTCCCGGGCTCGGACGCGCTGCGGGCGCGCGTGTGTTTTGCTGCGCGTGTGTTTTGCTGCGCGTGTGTTTTGCAGCTTCTCAGTGTGCAGAGCTGCCCGGACCCTCCGGGTTTAGCTAAGCTCTGGGCCACCCTTTTGACGCCGGGAGACGGAGAAAAGGACTGGCGGGGAGCTGGGAGCTGCCCTGCGGAGAATCTGCAGTCGTCTTTTCTTGCGAGTCGGGCCGGTCCCTGGTGAGCGGCTGCTCTTTCCCACTTCCGCCAAGGAGAGGACCTTTGTGAGGAAATTGCTAATGGTGTTAAGAGTTACCAGCCGGGATCACAAAAGGACCCTCAGACACTTGTTTGGAACAGAAGCAGGAAAAGGAAACAAAGTCCTTTTTTTAAAATTCAAGTTCCGCTTCAGACAAGTAGCCAAAGAGAATAGCATTGGTATTGGTTCTTGGGATTCCTGCCTTACAATATCCCGAGGTTTGTGTTTAATAATCAGCTCGGCTCCCAGGAAACCATCACTGCACTTCTCTTAATGTTCTAAGTCACCCATTCAATAAATAATTGAGCACCTGATATGTGTCAGGCACTGGGCTAATGTTTGGGATACCCTGGGGAACAAAACAAATCCCTGCCCTGTTGGAGCTGACATTCTGCGAAGCAGAAGCTGGACACAGGGTAAATTGTGAACAACAGTAAGTCAGTTACCTAGAATGTTAGAAGCCAGCAATAGGAGAAAAAAGAAAAAGTAAAATAAGGAGGCCAAAGAGTGCTGGTGTCTGGTGCACAGGGTAGAATTGAGTAGTGGGGCAGTCAGAGTAGGCCTGGTTGAGAAGTTGGGATTTGAGGAAAGACCTGGAGGAGGTGAGGTAGGAATACCTGACATGAGCATTAAGGTCAAAGGCTCTGAGGCGGTAGGCAGACGCTCATGAGGGACTGAGCAGGTGGTGACACGATCTGGTCTGTATTGTTGGAAGACTTAGTTTGATGCTGTATGGAGACCTGGCTGTGCGGGTAAAGTTAAAGCAAGTTAGGAGCTATTGAAATACTCTGGGCTGGAGAGGAAGGTTACACAGAGGAGGATCGTGGAGTGCACACAGAGAGAAGTACTTGGACCCTTAGGTATTCTGAAGGTAGAACTATCAGAAATTCCTAAGAAGTTAGGGGCACCTGACTCTGGTTAAGTAAGTGTCTAACTTCGGCTCAGATAATGATCTCACGGCCTATGAGTTCGAGCCCCGAGCATGCTTCAGATTCTGTGTCTCCCTCTCTCCCCCTGCCCCTCCCCTGCTCATGCTGTCTCTCTCTGTCTCAAAAATAAATATACATTAAAAATTAAAAAAAAAAAGACATTCCTAAGAGGTTGAACACCTTGACAAAAGGGAGAGGTGGGCCAAAGCACAGCTGGCTTCATATCCCTCCCTTTTCCATCCCTTCTGCCCCCAAAGGATTCTATTTTATATACAAAGCTTCCCAAGTAAATATCCTCCCCCTTTCTCATTTTCACTCAACCTCTTGAAAACTTTCTTCATCTTGTGTACATTGCCCCATGAATGGCCCTACAGGCTCAATCTGTTTTAAAACTTGAAGCTCATTTGGCTCTGTCCTCCTTGAGGAAAACCTCTTTTACTGTAGAGGTGAATTTGGAGATTATTCACTCAAAACTATCTACTGAGTAGCGACTATATGCCAAGTGCTATTGTAGGTGGTGGGGCTAGAGCAGTAAACTGAAGCCACAAATTGCTGTGCTCTCTCTCGCGCGGAACTCACATTCTAATGAGACAGAGGCCATAAAACAGACAAGGTTGATGATAACTGCCGTGGAGAAAAATTAACTCAAGAAGAGAAAGAGGGTGGTGGAGAGGCTACAATTTAAAACAGGTGGTTAGGGGCACCTGGGTGGCTCAGTTGGTTAAGAATCCTACTCTTGATCTCTGCTCAGGTCATGATCACATAGTTTGTGGGATTAAGCCCACATGGGGCTCTGCACTGACAGTGTGGAGCCTGCTTGGAATATTCTGTCTCCATCTCTCTCTGCCTCCCCTTCCCCGCTTGCTCTCTATCTCTCGCTCTCAAAATAAATAGACATTATTTTTTTTAGAAAAGAAAATTCTAAAAAAAAAAATAAATAGGTGGTCAGAGAAAGCTCCCGGGGGGAAATAACATTAAAATAACAAACTTTGGACCTTTTCATGGACTTATCTCACATTTGGCAGGTTTGATTTCCTACCCCAGGGTCCTTGGGGACTTAAGTGACCACTTCAGTCAGCTGCAGAGATCACAAGTGCTCTGGGGCACTTTGGTCAGCTGAAGACCAGCTAGCCAAAAAAAAATGTCACTTGTAATGAAGTTATTTCCCCTCTAAAGTAAACCAAGCAGCATTGGTTCTGCGAGCATTGCCCAGAGCTGGTAACTCAGCAATTTCTCTTCTCTGTGGTAGAAGTAGAGGTGTCTTATGCACATAAAATGACGTGAAAAGAGCATTTTTTGTAACCCAGGGTCTGAGCTGTAGAATAATTATCATAATAATTATGGCAATTCTTTATTCTTGGTCTGCCTCGGAACTGGGTGACATTACTTTGGTCCATGGCCGTAGCCACCCTGGGAGACAAGTAGAGAGTATCCCTGGATAGTTAACTAATTCCTAGTGTTGGAAAGATGCTGTGCACATAGAGGGAGGTGGGTCTTCCCAGAAGAGAGCATCTGGCAGGGATGCATATTTTATTTATATTTTTATTCAATGTTTGTTTACTTAAATCTAAAAGGAAATCAGTGATTATCCCTGGGATAATCCCTGTGTAGGATTACTGGGACTTTAACTTTTCAAGTTGTAGGTTTGTGAACCGAATGTTTAAAATGGTATATTACTGGGGCACCTGAGTGGCTCAGTCGGTTAAGTGTCCGAGTTTGGCTCAGGTCATGATCTCACAGTTCATGGGTTCAAGCCCTGTGTCGGGCTTTGTGCTGACAGCTCAGAGCCTGGAATCTGATTCAGATTCTGTATCTCCGTCTCTCCGCTCCTCCTCCACTCTGTCTCTATCACTCAAGAATAAATAAACACTTAAAAAAATTTTTTAATGGTATATTTGTTAATCAAAATAGTGTTAAAGTTGTATATAAAATTTTATACACAGAGAGAGGTATAAGTGTAAAGGCGAACTTACATACAATTACCTAATATTTTAATTTTTCCTATTTTTCCTTTGACCTTATTGTATAGACCAATTAAAAATTTCCAAGTGTTGAAGTTTGTTTTTGTTCTTTAAATTTTTGTTATTGATTTCCAGATTTATTGCATTGTGGACAAAAATGTAGTTTATATAATTTCTGCTCTTTGAAATTAATAGAGGTTTTCTTTCTGACCTAGTATATGCTCCATTTTGAAAAGTATTTCTGTATTTATCAGAAGAGAAGGCATGTTTAAACACCCCCACAACCTAATTCTATAGTTAGCATATAGTAATTGTTCAAAACTGTATTAGTGAAACTGAACACCAATTAATTAAATGTTAATTCATCTTTTATATTCATTCTAATTCACCATATCATTTATTTTTACTATCTTATTTGCTAGTCTCCTAGTTTATATCCTGCATTTTTCCCCTACTCCCCTTCTGGTATATAATGGACTTAGGGCAGATGTGTTAAGATCTTCTACTTCAATTGGGGTTCTGATATTTTTCTTAGATTTAGAATTCTGGGGTTCTTGGGTAGCTCAGTTCTGTTGAGTGTCCAACTCTTGATTTCAGTTCAGGTCATGATCCCAGGGGCGTGGGATTGAGCACTGCATTGAGCTCTGCACTGAATATGCATCCTGCTTGGGATTCTCTCTCTCCCTATTCCCGTCTCCCCTGCATTCTCTCTCTCTCTCTCAAAAAATAAAAATAATAAAAAGAATTTATAATTATTTTTACATTTACAATACAATCTATTACAATCTACAGTTATTTGTATTCTAGCATTTTCATGCTAGATCCACACTGTGGGTTGTTTAGCTATCAGTATAATAAACCTCCTTTGCCCCATTCAAATGTGTTTGCCTTGATTCATTCAGAAGTTCCAATCACGACCTCTGCTTGCTTTGTGTTTGCAATCAACCACTGCATTTTTGTCTATCCTCTTTTAAACACTTCTGCATCATTTTATTTTAGATGAATCCTTTTGGAGCAACGTATGGCATAATTGAATTTTAGTTTTAAATCCGCCTGGTAAATTTGGTTTAATTTCTGTCACCTTGTTTTATGCTTTTTGGGTTTTATAAAACCATGCCATTTCCTAATTTGTATGCTTTTTTGGTTAAAATAACTGAACTCTCTTTCTTTGTCTCCCATATTTGAAAAGTACACTTCGTGTTTTAACCATAGTGGTTCATTCTCTAATTATTTAACACATGAATCTTGAATATTTACTGGGTGGCAGGCACTCTTCTAGGCACTGTGAATATATGATGAGAGATAAATCTTTCTCCCAAGGTGCTTGCTATCTAATGGAGGGTGACAAAGAATAAACATACAAACACATAAAAATGAAGATATACAGGTCATGTACATGCCATAAAAATAGGCCAAAGTAATGTGAGAGTTGCTCAAGGACTTACATTGTTTGGGTGATCAGAGAAGACCTCCCTGACAAGGCTATGGTCAGCTGAGACTAATGATAAAAGAGGGACCAGTCAGGTGAATTTCTGGGAAAGAATGTTCCATCCAGTCCAAGCAGAAGGAATAGCCAGAACCAAGGCGCTAAGGTGAGCTTCAAGGAGCAGGGAGGAGGCCACAAGGCTAGAGTTAGAAGCTTAGGGACAGTGGGGGAGGGTTTCAAGTGGAAATGGCTCAATCTGGTTTCCATTTGTAAGTGACCACAGAAGCATCCATAGGGGAAGGAAGGAGAGAGACCTCAATGAATGGAAGGAGACTAGCAAGGTAGCTTTGCAGTCACCAGGTAAGGAACTGTGAACAACGTGGAGATGGTGATTAGACAGGGACTGAGACAGAGGTAAGCAGATGGATTCCAGGTATGCTGTTGAGAAGACTCAGAGCATGTCACTCTACGGGCACCTGGGTGGCTCAGCTGGTTCAGCGCCTGACTCTTGATTTTGGCTCAGGTCCTGATCTCGCCATTGCGAGATTGAGCCTGCTTGGGATTCTCTCTCTCCCTCTCTCTCTGCCCCTCTCCTGTTAGTACACCCTCTCTCTCTCTCAAAATAAATAAACTTAAAAAAAGAACGCATCCCTCCAAAGTAATCCGTGTGACATACTAATTTGAGTTAAAGGCACTTGCAAGACAAAGGAGCAAGGAGGATGCTTTGACCTTCCCCTTTTTTCCTGAAAGCGGGACACTGCAGAATTCCCATGCGAACGCTGTCCTCCCGGGACCAGGAGGAAAAACACATTGTCATCATCAGAGATGGGGAGTGGAGGCCAAGAAGAATCTGTACAGACCACCTCGTGAAAATAGCCTTTTCTTCCTTTTCAACTCTCCCTAGTTCACAATCACTGCTGTTTGTTCAACCTCACATATAAGCATCAAGACCTAACCGACATTGGGGCTTTATTTTCCTGTGAAGGCTCCTCTGTAAGTGTAAAATAAAATCTGTATGGTTTTCTTCTTGTTGATCTGTCTGAGGTCGACTTAATTCTTGGGGCCAGCCAGAAATTCTAATAGAATAGAGGATAAGTTTGCGCTATGAAGGTAGAGCCTACTGGGCATGCTCTGCTACATACCCCTCCTTTGTTACATTTGGATACAATTAGATTACATTTTAGTTTTTCCTCCACTGCCACCAACCTAGGCCACGCCACCATAATCAGTATGCTAGGCAGGAAGCTTTCTGCCTGGAATCTGGCATCCACTCCTGTCCCCTACTGGTTATTCTACACATAGCAAGCAGAATGGTGTCTGTAGAAGGGAAATTGGATCCTATCACTCCCCCTGCTCACCCTTCTGGCTACCCACTATCCTTAGACGAAATCCAAGTCTTTCCCATGCCTCGCAGAGTCCTCCCACTCTGGCCCTGTCCCTCTTTAATCTCATCTCCTGCCACTTAACTTCTGGTAGTCCCTTTGTTCCTTGAACACACTGAACCTGATCCAGCACCAGGGCCTCTGCCCTAGCTGTTTTCTCTCTGGTCCTTTGCATATCTGCACCTCTTTGGCACAGAACACACTTTTGGAGACTTTCTGTGCCTGAAGATATTTTTATTATATCCTCAAAGTTCAGCAACAGGCTGCCTAGTTATAAAGTTCTAGGTTCACAGTTCTATTTATTAACACCTCAAAAATATAATTCTATTGAGTTTAAGATTGCTGTTAAGAAGTCTGAGGTCAATTTAATTCTTCCTCCATTGCGAGCAAGAAGCTAGGAAGCAAAGGCAATCTGCTTTGGTAATCTGGAAGCTTAAAAATCATAGCTTTGCCTTCAGTGTTTTTAATTCCACTATAATGGGGGGTCCGAGAGTTTTTACTTATCTACAGTATCCTTGGTGCCCTTTATATCTGCAGACTATCATCTTTTTTAATTATAGGGAATTTAAGGATGTTATTTAAAGTCTTTCCTCCTCTCCTTTGGCTCTCCTATGACCTGGCTCAGTGGGTTGATTTTGGTCTTCCGTTCCTTTTAACTTCCCCATATTCCTCAGCTGCCTTCTCAGAGAGGTCCTGGATCACCTCTTCCTACACATTGGCTCCTGGGCTATATCTATCTGTTCTTTACCCCACCTATCCATTTTCCATATTAAAATAGTCTTTCACATCTAACATTCTCACTTGTTTCCTTTTTGTGCGGTCTCTGATTCTTTTTTCATATGGCTAATTCCTTCCCCCACATTCTTAATATATTTATCGTGATTACTTAAAATTTTTGCCATGGTCATTTCAGTAATTCTGCCTCAGGTGGTATATGTTGTTACACTTTTGCCCTTTTGTGGAGGTTGTACTCCTCAGACATATGATACTTTGGCCTGAGAGTCCATAACATTGTGAGGGTACTGACTATTCTAATTGTTCTGTGTATTGGAGAAAGGGCAAAGGTTAGCTCCAGGCTTTATTGCTTCTCAAGAGTTTAAGGATGTGTGTACTGTTTTTCTCTTACCACATAACAAGTGACCACAAATATGCTAGCTTCAAACGGCATCCGTTTATCATCATACAGTTTCCGTGGGTCAAGAGTCTAGGTACAGCATGACTATGTTCTCTGCCTTAGGGTCTCACAAGGCTACAATTCAGGGACTGTCCAGGGCTGTGGCCCCAGCTGAGACCTTTGAACTCTTATCCAAGTTCACTTCTAAGCTCCTGTGGTTGTTGGCAGAATTCACTTCCTTGCAGCTGTGTGACTGGGCTCTTAGTTCTGTGGAAATAAATTAAGACCAACCAAGTGAGAATAAAAGCAAAAGCCATTCATTTGGAGCTTGCTAGAGAAAGGCAACTGGCCACCATTATTTGTGTTCAGTGGAGACTCAGATACAGGTAGAGGAGTTGGAAAGATTTGTAGTGGGGAAAGGAAGGCTTCAGGTCCGGTGTGTTCTGTTTGCAGGCTGTTGGCCTAGGAAAGCTGGAGGTGGGCTTACTTGCAGCCAGTGTCCTATATGACTGGTCAGGAGTACATATTTGGCTTTTCCTGATTGGTTCCAGGTTGGAAACAGGAACAAAATTAAGAAGATGCCAGTTATAAATCAAGTTCTGGTCATTTTGGACCAATCATTACAGGGGTTTTTGTTTGGCTTCCTGGTCCAGTTGCTAGAGATGGTAGTCTGACTTCTTACAAGTCTGCCTTATAAACAGCGGCTGGCTTCCTGGGCTGGTTACTGTAGATTCTGGGTTGGTTTCCTGGTGGGTTGCTGCAGCCTGTGGGCCACAGTTTTATTTCTACTCTCAGCCTGGCCACTGTCCGTTTCTCTGTGTGTATTTGTTGCCATTGTCCATTTGTACATTCGGTCTTCCAGCTCCTAGAACTGTCTGCAGGTCCCTAGCATGTGGCCCTCTCCACAGGCAATTCACAACATGGCATTTTGTGCCATCAGGGTCAGCAGAAAGTGCCCCTCACTCTAATGCACTATGGTAAGATGGATATATATATATATGTATATATATACATATGTATATATGTAGGTATATACATATATGCATGTACTATTATATATATATCACATTATATAATTATATAATTATATAATATATAATTATATATATATATATATATATATATCACAGGAATGAGAACCTGTCATATTCTATTGGTTAGAAGCAAATCACAGGTCCTGCCCAAACTGAAGAGGAGAAGATTATAGGACATAACTTCAGGATGTAGATCATGGGGCATTTTGCATCCCCCATGAAGTCTTCCTACCACGTTAGGAAAGGATGAGCCCTGTGAACAGCTCCCCAGGTCCTGAAAAACAACTACTGGTCACTACCATTTACTGGCTTCCACAAGACAACATCCCTGCTCAGGTTTCACCTTCAAACCAGTAGGAGGAGCAGCACTGGGAGAAAGCCATTTTCCCTTTGCTATGCTTGATGGCCCTGGAGTCTGGAAGAAGAAATGCCCTAGGGCCATTGGTCCCTGTGTCCCTCTTTATACTAACTCCTCACCTTAGCAGGCTTCTGTGCTGCTATGTTAACCTCTAAAACCTATATGCAGGCTTTGTGGCTGGTTTCTGCGGTAGGGGCTTCTGCTGCTCCCTCTTTGGTTAGCACCCTCTGGCCTCAGCTCCTGCTACATCTCTCACCTAATCCTCTTTGGCATTAATTCTGTGTTACATGCCTGGGCAAGTGGGTCTGAGCTGTAGCTGTACATTACAGTTACTGGAGAGTTTTATACAATCCTAATGCCTAGTCTCACTCCCTACCTATTAAATTAGGGTCTCTAGAGTAGAATGAGGCATGAGCAACTTTATAGCTACCAGGAGATACTAACATGTAGCCCAGGTGCTAGAAGAGTCACTGTTCTAAAAGCAGTAGCCTGTAAATCAGATCTTTGCCTTTCTGCACATTGAAGTCACTAAGAAGCTGTTTAAAACACACACACACACACACACACACACACACACACACACACACACACACACACACACGACCAGGCTCCCATCTCCAGGATGCTGATATAATTAATGTGGAGTGTTTCCCAGGGAATCAGACTTTTCAAAGCTCCCCAGGTGATGCCAGCACACAGCTGCGGATGAGGACCACTGATTTTACATCCAGATAGCAAGCTGCTTGCAGGGAAAGGCACTTGTTCCTTCCCTCCTCTTGGTAAGGAAAGGGGCAAGTGCCCAGTTTCAATGTAATTAATGAAAGACATAGCCAGAGCACAAGGATCTGTATTGCTTTTGCTCCAAAAGTTGAAAATAATTAAGAATGTGAATCCAAAGATAAACCAGGTTCCTTGCTTTTAGGAATGTTTTCCAAATGAACAGTTGAAATTTCCCTTTGCTACCACATTTTGCATGTGTTTTGATTTTATAAGTAGTATGAAGAGACCATTCTCAAATCCTCTCTCTGGTAAGTCAGTTTGAGTCTGTAAAGAAGTTCTCAAATGTACAGTGAGATCACTGTAGACTGGGGTTGCCAAAGGAGACAGCCCTAGGAAGTTGAAACGTGATCTGGAGCCTGAGAGCAGACTCAGCTAGGCTGGAGGCAGAGAGAGGGAGACAAGGCCAAAGGTGTGGAGCAGAAATGGTGCAAGGCATCTCAAGCAACAGACAACTCAGCCGACATAGGAGAGGAGGGGTTGCACAGAGGAGAGACCTTTTCTGACTACCTCTGGGATAGAACTTTTCTCTCCATCATCTCTATCAGATACATTTTTATTTTTGCTTGTGCATTCTGCTTTGTAATCATAATTCAGTCTTCCATACCTTGTGTACAGGTTGATTCTAAAATCTGAACAAGAAACCGCATTAACATCACAATAACCAGGGTTCACTCTGCAGCCTCCTAATGGGCTAAGATTTATTTTCCTTCTCTATGAATCAAATGGCATCATTCCTGTGACATTTAAAGGAAGATGTTTCTAGCATCAAAGTCAAATGAATTTTCTTCTTGCCCCCCTTCCATTCCTGAAAATCATGATCATGCTATATTTCAGCTGGCTTCATATTTGAACCTTTATTTCTTTAAATGGTTCTTTCCCTCCCAATGTTTCTAATTTTCCTTCCCTCTCTCCTTATTTCCTTCCTTCCTTCCTTCCTTCCTTCTTCCCTCCCTCCCTCCCTTCCTTTCTTTTTTCTTTTTTATTGTTTGTGTTGTCAATAGAACACATTTACCATCACAGATCTTCAGAAATATTCAGACTTTTGATTACACCAACTCCTGAAGGGAATCCACTTTCTCTCTGAAAACATGCTTACAGAGACTTCTGCATTTCTGCTCTACTTTGAGTTGGTTATTTTCTAGATCTGTTGGGAACTACAGTTCCAAGGCTCTTTCACTCTGTACTTCTAGGGAAGTTCCACTGTTTTCTAGGTCTTAAGTCTTCTTTCTTTGTTTTTGCCCTCATTTTATCTCAGGAAGGGCTCTGGAAGGCTAACTTTCAGAGTCTGTGTGTGCCTGAAGACATACTTAATTTACCCTGGTGCTTAATGGATATTTTGATTAGCAGTGGCAATTTAGGCTCAAAATAGTTTCTCCTCTTCATTTGAAGGCATTTATTCATTGTGTTCTACCATCTGGTGTTGTTGAAAAGAGATCTACCCAATGCCATTAGTCTGAATCTCCTTCTTCTAAAAATTGATCTCTTTTCCTCTGCAAAGTGTTCTTTATCGTCCAAGTTGTAAAATTCATGGGAACATGTCTGGGGCTAGATCTTTCATTCATTGCTTTGTTTTATCCACCAGTATCCCTTATCTGCTTTTGTCTTTATTAAATTTATCATTGGCTCAAATTTTCTGATAAAGGTCATACAGATCTCTTTGTTGTCATGGATTTAATTCCTTTTGCACCCATTTATTTTCATTTTAGGAGGACATGGGGAAGAAAGGCAGGTAAATGTGTGTAATTAAATTGCCATGTGGAACTCTACTTCCAGACATGTTAATTGGATATTAAAGGAAAGAGGGACTCTAGACTACAGAAGGACCTGGGGGTCTTGACTTACATCATGGGGAAACTGGCTTTCATAATGGTCACTGTGGCCTGAAGAAATAACGTCAGGTGTCTTTCATATATTCTGCTCTTAAGGAAGCTATGACATCACTTTTCTAGTGAATAGAAATGATTGAAAATATTTCAAAATCTTATGGATTGTTTCCATTAGCTCCTGTTTATTCGAAGTATTAAGTGAAGGATGGAAATAGCTATTGAACAAGTCTATATGTGTGCTATGCTCACCACAAGGGGAGACCACCTGTCACCATACAATACTATTATAATACCACTGACTATATTCTCTATGCTGTGTCTTTCATCCCTGTGATTTACTCATTCCATAATGGGAAGCCGGTACTTCCCGGCTTTGCCCATTTTGCCCATCCCCCCATCCCTTCCCCTCTGGTAAACCATCAGCTTGTTCTCTTTATTTACGGGTCTGTTTCTGCTTTTGTTTGTTTGTTTAGTTACTATATGAGCTCTAAGTGTCCAATACTTCTGGAATGAGGCTGGTCAGTGGAAACACCTAACAATTCTTCTATTCCAGGGTGCCTTGTGTTTGGCACATAAAATGCACTCTGAACCTAGAGTTGATGTTACTCATCTGAATGAAGAACCAATCCCAGATAGTTCTGACTGGGCATCATGTAAGTGTAAGCCTTCTGATGGAAAGGTGTAAATGCCTTGCTCCCTGATTCATCCAGGCTGTGATGAGGAAGAATCAAAGATTCCCTATTATACAAGATGATGACACCCGAGAGTAGAAGGAACTCTGTATCCTCTCTACAACAAAGTGGGAAGTGTCCTGAGTCCTTCACTCAACATGAGGTGAGAGAAAAAGAAATATCTATGAGGAGATAGAGGCACACAGATCTAAGACAGATCCATGGGATTATCACACCTCCCAGATGGCAGCAGAGACCTGCATGAATCAATGAAGAAAAGCAGAAAAAGAGAGCACATCTCAGCAGATGTCAATAAAAATGCCACCCTTGGCCTGTATGCCTCCGGAATATACCACCAAGGCTGCTGAGTGGGGCAGTGACGGCAGAACCTGGGATTGACTACTACTTCATTTTCCCCACTGGTCTCCCATGAGGGCAGGTCTGGCGTGCTTGTGTCTCCGAGAAAAACATATGCCAGACTCTTTTGGTGGCCTCCAAAACCATGGCTAATGAAGGCAAATCATTGCTGAGGACAATGGTTCCCTCAAGGTAAAAGCCCTGTTGGGTGGATGTTTAGCACAGCAGAGTGATAAGTGGCCATTGCATACTTCAGTAGCCACATGGTCTGTGTTGCTACTAGCCTTCCAGATGTCCATCTGAAGACTGGGACTGTGATCATCCCATTCATCCTGAGGTTGTTGGCTACCATCCCACCCTGGCCCTAGGCTCAGCCTCTGCCCCTTCCAAAGGAGCTCTGACTTCTTATCTCTGTAGGAGGTCCCTACCTTCATAGGGAGAACCCTCTTCCACCTTCTGCCCACCCTCTGTGGGCTGAGAGCCCACCCACATAAGGGCAAATGGGAGCAGAAGCTGTGGAAGTCTTGATCTCTCATATGTATCCCATCTTCATTAGATGGTATCTCCCACCCCTACCCCCAGCACTTGGTGTCTAAGCCTCATCCCATAAACCCATGGCCAACCACTACCTCTGGCAGAATCACGGGTGGATCTGTTCCCATCTTCAGGACTTGGTGGGGAAGGTGTAGGTGCTGGGCGATGATCCTGTGGCCTTGACATCTCCAAGGGTCACCTGGAATGGATATCCCATAGAAACACTGTTTCAGAAGTGGCAAAATTGGAAGAGTCCTATTTGTCCTGTTTGTACTATGGCCCCACCTGGAAAAGGACACGGAAAACTTAAACAGCTTTGTGCAATTGTCCCTCATTACCAACAGTTACAACTTTTTCCTGTAACTGGTCAAGATCCAATCAAAGAGACCTAGTGTGCTTACAAACCTGGTATTATTTTTGTGTTGCTAACTGAATCATCATGGAATTGGCTTCCTAGGGCTGCCATAACAAATGACCACAAACTGAGTAGCGGAAATCAACAGATATTTATTCTCTCCCAGCTCTGGAGGCCAGAAGTCTGAAAGTAATCTGGGTTGGTTCCTTCTTGGGGGCTCAAGGGAGAATCCATTCCATGACAATCTCTCAGCTTTCTGGAGACTGTTGGTAGTCCTTGGCATTTCCTGTCTTGTGGCAACATAACTCCAGCTGTGCCTCTGTGGTCATACAGCATTCTCCCTGTGTGTTTTTGTCCCAATTTCCCTCTTATCAGGACATCAGTCATTGGATTAGGGCCCACGTGAATCTAGTATGGTCTCATCTTAACTTGTTTATAACTGTGACGATTCTCTCCAAATAAGCTCACATTCATAGGTAGCAGACGATAGGACTTGAACATATGTTTTGAGGGTCGGGGGTGGGGTGGGGCGGAGGGACACAGTTGAATCAATAATTATCAAAGTAAATTAAAAGACAATGCAGATAGTAAAATGTGATGCATCTTGTTATTCTTTAAACCACATTGTTGAGAAATTTCCCTAGGTTTACCAATAGCCACAATCTTTTCAAATACTGGAAGACTGGTTTATGAATACTTAGATTTCTAAAAAATGGAAAAATACATGCTCCCAAGCTCCTAATTAATGCATCCAAGTGGAAAGAGAGTGATAAACACAATAGTTCTCTATAATAAATGGCAAAAACAAATATAGGGACATCATATTTACATAAATATGAAAAAATTAATCTCTCTTAAAAAGACAAACCACAGTTTGCCTCTTACTTTATCTTACTTTTGAGTGAAAAATTTCTTTGAGAATAAAATATTATTGGAGAATGGACTTTTACTTTCATAATTCTTTAATTTCTTTCTTTTTTAAAACTGTAGAGTCCACCACAAATAGAAAGTAACACTAAATCAAGTGAGCATTTCAATTTTACACTGTTTCATGCATGTATTAACTCAGAGAGAGAATAACTTTTTTAAAAGTTTTTTTAAAAATTTATTTTGAGAGAGAGAGAGAGAGAAGACACACATGAGCAGGGGAGGGGCAGAGACAGAGAGAATCCTGAGCAGGCTCCATGCTGTCATCACAGATCCCAACACAGGGCTTGAACCCATGAACTGTGGGATCATGACCTGAGCTGAAGTAAAGAGCCAGATGCTTAAACGACTGTGCCACCAGAGAGAGAAGAACTTTTAATTCAACCCAGTAAAATGTTTCTGCTTCATTTCTCATTGGCCCATAGATCATGCCGAGCTGAATGTTTCCTGCTATGCTTTCTTTCTGCCTTGAATGAAATGTGGGCACTGCAGAGTACGGAAAAAGTCGTGTGTGCCGGTGAGAGGAATCTAGCAAGTGCTTTAAGTTCCTTTGAATTAATACCATGTTTGGGTTAAGGACTAGGGGGCATTTTAAGAAGGGAAAAGGTAATGCTTTTAATGAAAATGCTAGGAAACTAGAGGGATTTCAACCCGGTTTAGCAAAATCACTTGTGAACATGCACCTATAAGTGAGTGATTTCAATGGAAACCAACTGGAGTTCCATGAAATTATTCAGCACTTGAAAATAAGGCCAAGAGAGGGTTAGGGTTAAGGCTTGCTTGTCCTTTCAATGCCATACTGCAACATTGTTCAACACGTCCACTCGGGAATTCAGTAGGGGAATGCACCTCTGCTCGACTGTTATTGATTAAGGGCTCAGAATGTTAACTTGTGGGTCTTGTTTGAGAGAGGTAAATAACTTTGTTCAGGTAAAAAAAGATCACCATAGGTTATGGTCTGGTTGCCCTGGGGCTCATGAGCCAGTCTTGTATCTAGCAGTTTGGGTATAGCTACAAGCTCCCAGATCCTCTCCTACACTTAAGACCAGCTTTACCCTCTTACTGGGTCCCATGTTAGTGAGTTAATACTTCTTCAACCTATATTTATTCCCTTATTTTATTTTTGCAGGATAGTAATTTTGAAAAACTTTTGGAATGGATACTTTGATACATATTTGGACTTTTTATCTGTACCCTCGTTTTTAGCGGTGGAATATAAGAATTTATCAACGTACTAGTGGTGTGTTTTCTCGTGCAAGAACCTTGTAGGTCCTGAAAGGAGGTCATGGATCAAATCCCCTCAAATGCTTTGCTTTTATATGTGGGCAGAATCACATCAAATGCCAGAATAAAATACCTCATTTGTTTTCATCTTATGATTATCTGCAAATGAAATTCTGTAATGATGGCTTTTAAAAAATAGCTTTTGTATAAGGAGGGGAGGAGGGGAGATGAATGTTAATATCAAATAATTGAATCTGATTTCTAAGGCACTGGAATGGCCTGAAGAGCTGTGAGAGAGGCATTTAAAACCAATTCCCCGTTGTTTAGTTTTATATTTGGATTAGGGGTACTAAGTGAAGAAACGAGTATGGGACAAGAGGTCCCACAGGCAAGGAAAATTCAACCCTAAGGAAGGTTTAGGGGATGTTGGTGCTAAATATCCAGATTTTGGCCTGCAGAACTGCAATTAAATGACTCTCATGAGCTGCGGAAGGACTGATTTTTATTCTCGTTCACACGGAGATGACTACACACCACCACCAACACAACAGATGACTATTGGTGCTCCCCTGGGTGAAGCAATCATCCCAACCTCCCATGCCCTGTGGGCTGAGTCATCTGCTACTCCACTTCCTGGCTGTGCTGGCTCCTGGCTTCGAACCTTACCACTATCCAGCTGGGGCCCAATTTTCATTTCAAAAACTACAGTCTAAATGTCCTCCCAGTGGGACCTGTCCCCACACTTATTACAGAAAATTGCTGTTACATAAACCACTCTCCTCCTTGTTCTATTTTCTGCCCCCTTTTGCTAAATGCAATGATTTTGATGGATGAGGGTTTTTTTAAATGGCTTCAAAGGAGAAATCTCTCCTCTTGCAAGTGAAGCAAATCTTGGGGGATGTCAGAAGGTAGAAAATAGAATTGGTACCCAATTTCATTATAGAAAGAAGACAGGCCTGTTTAGTCAATCAGTACAATGCAGGAATTTCCAGTATTAAGATATCTGGCAGCATATCCACTGTGAGTCCCCATCAAAAGAGTAGGGTGACTTTTTTAAGTGTTTATTTATTTTTGAGAGAAAGACAGAGAGCGAGTGAGCAGAAGAGGGACAGAGAGATAGTGAGACACAGAATCCGAAGCAGACTCTAGGTTCTGAGCTGTCGTCGGAGAGCGGGGCTCGAAGCCATGAAATGCAAGATCATGACCTGAGCTGAAGTTGAATGCTTAACCAACTGAACCACCCAAGTGCCACAGAAGAGTAGGATGAATTTTAAGATGTGGTGAGATACCCCTTGAGTTAGATCTTGGCCTTTCCATTGAATTCTCTGCAGTTACTCCTTTACCCCTCAGCTTACTGGAACTAAAACATATCTCTTTTGTCCTCCAAATTTACCAATCCATCCCCAACTGCAAATGTTTTGTTCTCCATAAATGTGCTTACTTCCAATTGTCAATTCTTTTTTTTTAATGTTTGTTTGTTTATGGGGGGGGGAGAAGGGCAGAAAGTGAGGGGGAAAGAGAGAATTCCAAGCAGGCTCCCTGCTGATGTTGGGCTTGAACTCACGAACCGTGAGATCATGGCCTGAGCTGAAATCAAGAGTTGGAGGCTTAACCAGCTAGTCACCCGGGTCCCTCTCCCAGCTGACAATTCTTATAGCATACACTGATACCAGTGACAATATAGAGGGTATCTGTGCAAATGGCTCTGTGTCTTCTGGAGGGAAGGCAGATGTCTATATGCAGAGCATCTCAAACTCATACTTCTCAATGTCTGTATAAATCACCTGGGGACCTGCTTAAATGCAGGTTCCTATTCAGAAGGTCTGGGTGGGGACTGAGATCCTACATTTCTAACCAGCCCCCAGATGCTGCTGATTCTGCTGGTCCAGCAACCAGGCTTTGAGAATGGTTGCTCTAAGACATACCTCCTATTTTAGGACAGTGGGACTCATGACCAAGGGCAAAGCCAAAGAAGCACCTTCTCTATTACTATGGAAGAAACTGTGATCTTTGTCTGCCAAGTAAGCCCCTTAATAATTCCTTACCTGCTCTGCCCTATACTGCAACCACTATTTATCTGTGGTTCTTAAAATGTAAAATTAAATTAATTAAACATTTTATTCCTGGTTGCACAAGCCACCTTTTAAGTACTCAACAGCTATGTGTGTCCAACAGCTACCCTATTGGATGGCAAAGATGTAAGCCATTTCTATTCCTACAGAAAAGTTCTACCTAACAATGCTGTTCCATAAGAATTCTAAAAATCTTTCTAGTCAACGATGCTAGTTCAAGGTCCACCCACACTTTGCGTAGCAAAAACCTATGGAACACGCATTTCTTTTTGGATCTGCACCAATATCATAAATGGTCTGATTATACTTCCGTGGGCCCTGGTTCTGAACCACATGTAGAAACACCTGACAGTCCAAAACATGTAATAACCAGACAACCACAATCAGAATTATGGGAGGTGGGCTGGGCATGAGTAGTATTAAATGCACCCCAGGTGATTCTAAGGTGGGAGCACAGTGAGGAGTCTCTGCCCTTAAGCCAGTGTGATACCATTACCTGTGCTGACACACACAGTGAGGAGGGTTAGGGAAAACGCACAACTCTCCACAAGGGAAAGGTTAGGGCGTAGGGTCTGCCTTTGAACAGCCAGCAGATTCTTTGGTTCGGTCTACTCACAGATTTTTTTCAGTGCCTCCATTACAGGTGACGTCTCCGACAAACAAGGCTGAAGCTTTTTTTTTTTTAATGTTTTATTTATTTCTAGGAGACAGAGAGAGACAGCGTGAGCAGGGGAGGGTCAGAGAGAGAGGGAGTCACAGACTGAAACAGGCTCCAGGCTCTGAGCTGGCAGTCAGCACAGAGCCTGACGCGGGGCTCGAACCCACGAACCGCGAGATCATGACCTAAGCGAAAGTCAGACGCTTAACCAACTAAGCCACCCAGGCGCCCCAAACAAGGATGAAGCTTTAAAAATTACTATTATTTAAAAATTCTAATAGGGACTAAGAAACCTGGGCATCTGTCCAGTGGAATTAAGATAGGACAGGGAGAACAAGCCCCAAGTGAAATGTACCTGGGGCATTTTCTGCCTGCTATTATTGTTAAACCACTTCTCTCACAACGCAGACGCAGGATGTGGCCCATTGTATACACAAGCTGGACCTGAACCTGAGGACCTGGGCTCCAAAAAACACCATGAGCTGCCAGAGTTGCCTGCTAACATCGACCAATCAGGACGAGGCCTTTCCAACCAATCAGAACAAAGCACTTTTCCCTCTTTCCCTTATTAGCATATTGTACCCAATGGTGGGAGCTTGAGTAGGAATTTTCTGTTTATACACAGGCCATCCGCTTTGTTTGGAGAGACCAGCCTCTGTTAGTGCTGTCTCCTTTCACCTTTCAGAGATGAGAAGCAGCCCCAATAAAGCCTTTGATTTTTGACTTCCGTCTCATTTCTGTCATTATCAGGTCCAAGAACCGGACTCCAGTAACAGAGTTCTCCTGCAAGAATAGATGTTTTGCCGCCGCTGAAGGTAGACTGAGCATCCTTTTGACATTTCTTTGCTTCAAGGGCCCCAAAGTGACACCTGCCTCATTTACAGAAGTAAAGTGGGGGAAGTATAGCTTGTTTATGTTAATACAATTCTTACACCTATCAGTATCTCTCTAAAGATACTCTTGTGTATCTGTTGCCCCATTGACACCCCTTTCACTGAGACATGGATGGTGCTGCGCCCGGGAGGCCCATGAAAATGGTGAAAACAATCACAGTTAACCAATTTCATCTTTAGTTGGATTTTTCTCTCCAACTGGTGTTTACCCATATGTCAGGGATAAATGAGGGTTGCTTGTAAGGTTTTAGATTCTCTGTGCTAGATACGTGAATTAAGAAAATACATGTTATAAAGATTTGAAAGCAAAGTGTCCTGGTTTCTGTGTTACGTTCACATGACAACATTCAGATAAATGGACAAGGAGTGGGAAAGAACTGTATAGAAACAGCACCAGTTATGACAGAGAGAGAGAGTTAGGCCAGGGAGGGAGGGAAACCATAAAAGACTCAAATACCGAGAACAAACTGAGGGTTGATGGGGGTGGGGGAGAGAGGAAAGTGAGTGATGGGCATTAGGAGGGCACTTGTTGGGATGAGCACTGGGTGTTGTATGGAAACCAATTTGGCAATGACTTATATTAAGAAAGAGAAAGAGAGAGAACTGTCTTAAAAAAGACAGTTCACCTGAACTGTCATTTATCCTGCAATAATAACATAACCCAAATGAGGACATGTATCAGAGCTGAGTCCAACATCCATGCACCCCAACACATCTCTGCAGGATCCTCTCCTTTAATATTTTGTCTGGAACCACTTAAGTCCTTTCTTGGGCAGTTGGCCATTTGCTACCACAGGAATGATCTTTTATCGGGTTGAAATTACCCTGGGGACTGGAGCTATTTGATATTTGTACCTGTGTAACCCAGGTTTATCAATTCAAAAATAGACCTGAGACATGTCGAGAGCCCCCGGTCATGTGTGCTTTCTGCATGTGACCTCAGCAGACTATGTGAGCCTTGCTCTTCTGAGTTGCAAGTCTCCCTCGGCTGTCTATCTCTTGCCAAGCAGGGCCATAACAAACACATTTTATGGTCCACCTCCAAAAAAATGTCCAGAGATCTCCTTAGCAAGCTGCTGATATAATATTTACTAATAGATTGTACAGATCTTTACCATATATGACTGAGATTCTCTCTGGGGTAAAACTGCCAAAATTTAGTAAGCATTGAACCAAGCACTGCCATTTCCCCCCAAGGAAAACATGCCGGGGGTACAGAGACAGACGGCTACTCCTTCTATCTCAACCCCTCCCAGCCCTAATAAGCACGTGTGACACTAAGCAATTTTGCCTTGTGATGCTTCCCAATTTTGTCATTGTGCTACATCAAAAAATGAATTGTAAGTATAAGCACAGACAAAAAGTGACTCTGACCTTCTGATGGTCATAAGACATATAAGAAAATTAATAACCTATAATCACAATGATTGCACTATTTTCTCCATTCTACATATTGTAACTATTTACTTAAAATAGACTCTGTCTCCAGATTGACTTACATGCACAAGGGAAGTCAACTATGTGATGAGTTCTCCAACCCTGATGTGTGTTAAAATGACCTCATTAAAGATGCCTGGCCTCATCTCCAAGCCAGCAGACTGAGGTTGGGCACTTTCCACGAGCCCTACTGGAAAGTTATGACACATGTTATCTACTCAGAGCCACTCATCAAGTCTTGGCTTGGCTGCCCATGGCTTTCTATAGCCCAGAAGATCCCTGCATCCTGTGGAACTCCTTGTTCCCCCAGACGGTAGATGCTTGGGAGGTTTTTCGTATGTCCAGAACTCACACTACATTTGCTGCCCAGAAAGGATAAATGTATTTCTCATCTGTTGCCACAAAAAGCAGAAATGCCATTGTTCCTTTAAAATGGATATGTTCTTAGTCTCTGAAACCCTAAAACTTCTTTCTGAGCATGACAAGGGATGAGACTTTGTCAAAGACATTTGATTTTTCTAACAGGCACTGTCCAAATTATATACGTTAAAAAAAAAATCCCAACAACAGTAAAGATGGAATTCTAATTACAGGGGACTGTGGACCAGAATAACTTGCAAACTCTTTTATCTGCCACTCATGCCAGACTTGCTGTCTTTCCATCATATACATATTGATTTCAAGAGGGAAATCATCTTTTCTCTGGTCTCAATTAATAGAACATCTGAGGGGCACCTGGGTGGCTCAGTCGGTTAAGCATCAGCTTCAGATCAGGTCACGATCTCATGGCCTGTGGGTTTGAGCCCTGCATGGGGTTCTGTGCTAACAGCTCAGAGCCTGGAGCCTGCTTTGGATTCTTTGTGTCCCTCTTTCTCTGCCCCTCCTCCATTCGTGCTGTCTCTCTCTCTCAAAAATAAATAAAACGTTAAAAAATTTAGGGGCACCTGGGTGGCTCAGCTGGTTGGGCGTCTGACTTCGGCTCAGGTCATGATCTCGCAGTTCTTGGGTTCCAGCCCCATGTCGGGCTCTGTGCAGACAGCTAGAAGCCTGGAGTCTGCTTCAGATTCTGTCTCCCTCTCTCTCTGCCCCTCCCCAACTCACACTCTGTCTCTTAAAATAAAAAATGAAACTTAAAAAAAAAATTTAAATTTTAGAATGTTTGAGCTGATGGGGACCTTAGTGACCATGCAATCATGGAATCACAGTCATTTGGGAGAAATTCAGATGTCCATGTGACAGGCCAGGCCAGGACTTCTGCCCTTGGGTCTAGTCCTTGCTGGCTCCTCTGAATTATGGCTTTCACAGGAAGAAGGATACTATTATGGCCACCATGTCATTATCTACAGTTTGAAAGTTGGGTTAGAAATGTTCCCTGTTTTTAGACATGAGGATATAATGGACAGCATACAGAATGTAGTTAATGATATGTAACAACTTTTTACAGTGACAGATGGTAGCTATATTTATTGTGGTGATCACTTTGTAATGTATATACAGAGAGAGAATCACTATTTTGCACACCTGAAACTAATATAATTTATATGTCAACTATAATGCAATTTTAAAAGAAGGAAATGTTCCCACTTTTTAATCCATATATCACAGAGTCTGTGGTTATGCAGGTAAACATAACCTGTGGTTACGCTTTGACCTCCCCTCCCTGTTCTAGGGTTTCTGATGGTATATGTCCCATTACTGCTCAGTTGGCAATGAGAACCTCCGGGGAGCCCACCTCTGGCTGCCTTCAAGCCAGCAAAAGTGACAAGCGAGGCCAGATAGTCTGTGATGTGAAGAAATGCCAGGTGGGAACAGTCAGGACCATTGATAGTTGTGAAGCCCAGGATAAGAAAGAGGGACCAGGCAGTATTTGTGATGGGTCCTCATTGTTTTCCAGACCACTGAGTCACAATTGGAAGCTCTCAGAAGTAATGGTGATGCGTGACATCAATTTCCCTGACGAGGTACAGGGGAAAGCTTACCATTCATCCTAAAAGGCTATCTTGTTCCAGGATTCATATACATAAAGTGTGAAACTTTCTGTTTAGCCAGTCAACACATGTTAAAATACTAATGGGACATAGTTTCTTTCTGAAACAAACACTAAAATGCAGTTTAAAATTTAGAATTATATTAGATTCCTTCTGGGAATAATGTAAACAATTCAGTTACCATGTTCATCCAAAGAACATTAAAAACCAGTGCCTCCAATGGATTGCTTTGTTTCATTTATAACAGAGCTTTGCCTCATTTATAACAGATGAGTGAATTTCTTGGCATGGAATCACTTTTACATATTCAAACCTCTTGTTTTTCCTCCTAAGATGTGTTGTTAATATTTAGGTAGCAGATTAAATTCTGCTTAGAAGTGTAAAGAGCTGCCTCTGGGGCGCCTGGGTAAGTCAGTTGGTTAAGCATTCGACTTCAGCTCAGGTCATGATCTCATGGTTTGTGAGTTCAAGCCCCGCATCAGGCTCTGTGCTGACAGCTGAGTCTGGAGCCTGCTTCGGATTCTGTGTCTCCCTCTCATCTGCCCTTCCCCCACTCATGCTCTGTTTCTGTCTCTCAAAAATGAATAAACATTAAAATAAAGAAAAAAAAAGAGCTGCTCACATTACTGAGGGGTCTTTGCATTCAAGAAACAGGAAACTTCACATTCAGCTGTAACATGACACGGATGGGTCTCACATTAGCCATGCTACCCTCAGAAGAATACTTCATGATTGGTGACACCGCCTCTAGGAAGAGAACCTGACTGTGGCTTCCTAGTGCATGGAGAGATTTACAGAGTAATGAAAACATCTCGTTGCTTTTGGGCCGACTGCCTCCAAGCTGGTATAGACTAGCATAAAATGTTTTCTTTCTGGAAAGGAAGACTTTGCCCTTCCTCCTGGCCTCCCCTCCTGATTATGCATACCAATATCTAAACCCACTTCCTGACTCTGAGCAAAACTTTTAGTGGATATAAAAATGTAGCTTTCACCATGTCAATTTAGAGCACAGTGTGTCCCCTGAGGTTCTTGTAGATGAGCCAAAAGTCCATGCCTGAATTAAGGTCCAGCCCTAGGCACACACGAAGCCTGCACCTGTCCCTTACCTGGGAGTCACAGTCATTTCCCATGTGGATGCTCCCTGGGGTCACAACCTCTGCATGCAGGTTTCTGTGTCCCAGGTAGGAGGTGTGTGGCTGGCAATGTTCTACTCTGGTTTCTTAAGAAAGAGTGTGAAGTGGGGATGTGTGAATTGTAGGACTGGGGGCCTTGAAGGCCTACTCTGGTGTAAACCTTTTTATTTTTTTCTGTGGCATGACATCTTTGTCAGATAGATTTGCACCAAAATAACCTTTTTAGATTAAAAAGTTAGCTGTACCTGGTTGTAATGTGTGAATTGGAGTTCAGGTGTAGGAAATTTCTCTTGTACTCACCATTAGTTTCTTTTGTTAGAGTTTATAACTAAAACTTTTCCACCTTGAATGAATTGGTCATTGCCTGCATCCATTTCTACCGAGCTAATAACTCCACCCAGAATCTTGGCTTTCCCTCATCTTATCTTAAATCATTAACTCTGGGGGCACCTGGGTAGCTCAGTTGGTTAAACTTCCGACTTCAGCTCAGGTCATGATCTCACAGTTCGTGGGCTCCAGCCCCACATCGTCTGTGCTGACAGCTTGGAGCCTGGAAGCTGCTTTGGATTCTGTGTCTCCTTCTCTCTGTCCCTCTCCTTCTCATGCTCTGTCTCTCAAAAATAAATAAACATTAAAAGAATTTTTAAAAAATCATTAGCTCTGATCTGGTTTGGTTTTATATTTAAATTTTTTAATGTGTATTTATTTATTTTGAGAGAGAGAGAGAGAAAGAGCAAGTTGGAGAGGGGCAGAGAGAGTGGGAGAGAGAGAATTCCAAGTAGACTCCATGCTGTCAGCACAGAGCCCAACACAGGTCTTCATCTCATGCACTGTGAGATGATGACCTGAGCTGAAGTCAAGAGTCAGACACCTAACCAACTGAGCCACCCAGGCTTCCCTGATCTGTTTTTTAAAATATATTTTTAATGTTTGTTTTTGAGAGATACAGAGACAGAGTGTGAGCAGGGAAGAGGCAGAGAGAGAGAGAGACACAGAATCTGAAGCAGGCTCCAGGCTCTGAGCTGTCAGCACAGAGCCCAATACCGGGCTGAAACCTACAGACCACGAGATCATGATCTGAGGTGAAGTAGGACACTTAACCGACTGAGCCACCCAGGCATCCCTGGTTTGGTTTTAATTTAAAAGTTGTTTTTGTCTGGGAGCAAACAGGCTATAGGATGGCAGAGAATGTAGATTATGAAGATTTCACCAAATTTCTTTTTCTACTTTCGGCCATGTGTAGATCTCAGTGGAAATAGAAAGAAAAAAGAAATTTGAATGCAAGAAACAGAACGTGTGTGTGTGTGTGTGTGTGTGTGTGTGCATGCAAGCGTGTGTGTTTTCTATAAGCTACATACCAGTGATATCGGTAGAGGTTGGTATAGGCTTTCTGGACAAAGGACATTATTTACACCCATGGTTCTCAAAGTGGGACCCAGGCCTAGCAGTGGTAGCATCTGGGCATTGGTGAGAAATGCAAATTCTTTCACCTACTGAACCAGAAATCTGTATTTAAATGTCTCCAAGTAATTCTGATGTATGTATGCTTACATTTGGGAAACCTGATTTTAGACAATAAGTAAATGCATTTTCTCACACATGAAGTTGAGTAGAGTCATGTTTAAGCAACTGGAGGGAACAACTCAACCTGATAAGACAATAAATTTTTACCTATTCTGGAACTGTTTTTTCTTAAGCCTGTATTTTCCTGAAACTAAAGGAAATTTTGGTTCAAATCCATTGGTGGATAAAGAATTGATGATGGACAGAGCATCTGAATGTATCATCCTGCATCAAGCCTGGAAGGGACATGAAACATCTGATTCATGTATCAAAAAGGAAGATACAAAGCCGAGTAGAGTACACCATTTTTTTTCTGCAAAAATTTAAAAGTATTCATTTTCTGCTGAAAGCACCTTTGTGCACAGGTGCATCTGTTTTTAGCAATGACCTGTGGGCATGGCTCAGAATTCCAAGCAACAGCGAGGATCATGACATTTCTCATCACCCTTCATTCCAAGTTTTGTATGCAGATTTCTGGAAGCAGTTATTGTATTAATTGTCTCAACAAACCAGAAGATGTGATATCACCAAATTCAGTGTTTGGTAAGTAGAGTAAGTTTGAAGTTACATAAAGACGAAATGTGATATATGTATATATGCATACATTTATGTTAATTGCAGCAGAAAACCCTTACATGGCCTATATACTAACATTGTCTTATTTTTTAAATCTTTTTATTTGAGAGAGAGAGAACATGCAAGCAGCAGAGAGAGAGAGAGAGAGAATCTTAAGCAAGTTCCATGTTCAGCAGCGCCTGATGTGGGGCTTGATCCCACAATCCTGCTGCCAGCATTGTCTTAAATCTTCCCTTCTCTTCTTCCTATTGCAAAAACGAAGATCAAAACCAAAATGAGTAGTAATAATGACTATTCACCACATTTAAAATCTTGGGGTGCCTGGGTGGCACAGTCAGTTAAGTGCCCAACTCTTGGTTTCTACTTGAATCATGAACTCATGGTTCCTGTGTTTGAGCCCCATGTAAGCCTCTACACTGGCAGCACAGAGCCTGCATGGGATTCTCTCTTCCTCCATCTGCCCCTCCCCCACTCACACTGTCTCTGTCTCTCTCAAAATAAATAAATAAACTTAAAAAAATAAAATCTTTACAACTTGATTGCTAAATTGAAGTTCAGTAAAAAATTAACACGACTACTAGCCACAATTTATTAAGGAAATAAATGTTCTAAGTGCAGCAGGAAGCCATCTGAGAGATTTTGGTGTTTTACTGCTCTGCCCTATGTTTCAAAACTAAGCAGGAAGCTCAATGTGAAATCACTTCTGGGGGATCACATAATTTATCTTATGCATGTTGCTAATCCTCTGCTTGTCCATGGCTTCAGTGCCTGACTTTTTCGGCATCTTAGCACCCCACATCTCTGGAGGATGATGCAATGGACACATGGCTTTTTATTTATCAGAGAAACATTGGCTGAACCCACCCTATTCCTCCTGAAGTTGTATCATAACAGACAGCTGGATATTTGGAAAGTTTTCAAAGATCCACTGGATTGTTTTCACACAGAATCTTGGTGTCAGATAGACGGTGTGTAAGTGTGTGTGTGGTTTGTGTGTGTATGTGTGTGTGTATGTGTGTTGAGCAGTCATTTCAGAGAATATAAAAATAAATGAGATTCATTAATTAGTATGAGCCTACCCCAAAATCAACATGGAAATGTCCTATCTACTTCAAAATAGCTGAGTGAAATGGGTCAGAATAATTGGATAATTAGCCTGGACAATTATCCTATTTTGAAAAGGTGAAAATAAATACCTCTCAGAGCAGCATCACCACCAATTTCCCACTTCCAATTTCTCCCAACAATCTGAATACTTTCATGACCAATTAGGTAAAACTCGAAGGCTACATGTTATTACATTTATGGCAAGTTGGATTTTATTCCTATTTTATATACCACAACTGAAAACCGTCTGGACCTTATAATCTTACCACCCCTCCCCCATTTTTAAACATTCAGGCTTTTCTTTGAAGCCTGTGTACTTAAAGTGAGTTCAGATTTGCTGCCTGAGATCTATACGGTCTCCAATCTCTAGCATTCCAAATTTATGACTGTAATCTATAAGCGTCTGCAGCAACAGACTTAGGAAAACAATCAGCAGCCTTCACCCACCTATCCTCCAGCCAGATCTCTTTGAAGGTAGATAACAAACAAACAAATGTATACCTACAAAAGTGCACTATACCTAGAAAGGTAGGGCTGGTACTTTTCTTCAGAAAGGGGCAAGGTCGTCTGGAAACTCTTAGTACATCCAATGCCACCTAAAGGGTATGTGTGCTAGCCGTGTTCTCAGCAGGCCAAGGAATATACTTTCCAGAAAAAAGAGGACATTCTGGCAGTTCCTCCCTGTGGGGTCAATTAGGATGTGCTGAGGAAGAAGTGCAAACCAGTATCCACCTTCCCTCACCCCCTCATGTATAAGAACACAGCCTGGGGAGTTAACTGAAATAAGCATACTCCAGAAAACTGCTGAAGAGCATTCTCTGGCGTTACTGTCAGGTATGAGATATGGAATAAAAGTTCTTCCCTCAAACCCACCCTAACCCCTCCCAAATAAATACCAGAACAGTGGAAGCAGTGAAAATAGCAATATGGGCACTTTTGCATCTTTGAAGACCCAGCTTATTTAGAACCACATTTGTGGTCGACAATTCAAGACACAATCATGCACGGCAGGGATCTGGGCAGAAAATAAGCCAAATTCCCATCTCCTATAGGAAACCTTCCCAGTTCCTAGGTTGGCAATTGTTATGAATGGGAACTTTACCCCATTCCAGCATTTTCTCTTTGGGAAATTTAGCATGAACTATGATTTCTAAAGATTTCATAGAAAGTATGCTGAAAAGAAAAAAAAAATCAAGCTTCAGATCAAATGTTGTGCCTAAGACTAAAGCATATTGAGACCAGTATAATGAAATATTTGATGTGAAAGTATCTAATGCTTTGTAAGCACCAATCAGAATAATGACAATACCATCTGTGCTCAGCATGTATCTATAAAATGCACAAACACAGTGTTTTTAGATATCAACAGTCAAAACAAAGCTAAGGACCTTTTCCCTCCAACCTGGGAATATATTGTTTTAAACAGTTAAATAAAAGTTGGTGCTGTGCTTTATTGGCAATTTTTCTTCTGGTTCCTATAAATGAACTCTGTTGCTTCAGGTGGAAACCTGGCTTGTTCACTAAACTTGGTTTCCTTTTAGATCTGAGTAATTATTTTCAGAAGTCATGCAGGTAAGAATGTGGCTTATTACAATAATGTGTTACTCTCTCTTTTAGGGAGTCAGCTTTGGGGAAGTCTGCATGTTCTTGACAGAAAATTAGTAAAATCAGGACAGAGAACTTGAACTGCTGAACAATTGTCAATCTCTTCCTCCCACTTAAAATGAAAGAAAGAATTCCTGAATAGAGCACTGCATGTATTTTATAGGATGATAAATCCAAAGTCCCTTCAAGATTTAGAGAAGAGCCATGATTTGCCACCTCATACCAGAAACCTGCCAGACATTTTGCCAGCTTTCCAGGTGGGTTCACCTAAGAAAGAGCACCAATACCTGGCCGGTTCTTTCTGTGCATACTGGTCAGTGTAGTTAAAACGGGCAACACTCCAGGGGAGGAAGTAAAGCGCGCATCACTGAAGGAAGGATATAGAACAGAGAAGTTTATTTTACACTATCCGTCCAAGAAAACAATCTCCATAAACCAGTGCAAAATGTGCAACAGAATCAATACGTGTGTCTTAGCTCTGAGAGCCCAAATTGGTGATTTCCTCTCCCGTTCCTCCTTCGGGCAGGTGCCCCATCGGCTGGCTAACGCTGGCCTTGGTGTGCACCATTGACAGAAACATTCAACCAATTTGTAGCAGGTTATTTTTTACAATTCATACCAGAATGTGTACAAGGGGCGGCGAGAACCATACTGAATGAATGATAAGTGATCAGTGCTTAAAGTAAATACAGGGGGGCTGCACGGGCAAGAATCCACAGTTTCAATAAATACAAGTGTAACAAGCATGGGTGGGTCTCAACTCGGTGGAATTAGTCTGCATAATAATTCAGCATCATACAAAATCTAGCAGGGCTGTTGAGCAGTGATTGGCAACAACGTTCACAATAACTTATGCCCTTGAGCGAGTCTGCGTTGAACACATTCTGTGGTTCCAAAGGTGTCAGTTCTCTGTTTCCTCCTTCCCTTGCCATCCCTCCAGGATGGGAGGGGTGGAGCTGGGGCAGCTTGGTGGAGGCGTCCCATGAGGAAGGACGCTGGCCCAAGAGCCAGCTGTCAGGGTCCAGTGTACTCAATACCGAGTGGCAAATTGGGACTTTATTGACGACGTCTGTGCAAAGTGCGCTTCTCTCCATTTTCCAAGAAACCAGTGTCTGTATCTCCTGCACAAAAAGCAGTGGTGGCCTCTGGGTCACTCCCTGTCACCCCAATACCAAGTGATGAGAGCGCATCTCAGGGACTCACGGGCTGGGAAACTCCTGGTGCTGACTGCCCAGCACCTCCCGAGTGGGTGGTGTCACAGGGGCCCCTCATCGAAGGTCTCAGGCAGGCTAGAACTATTGCTTGAGAGACTAGAAGGAATCTAGTGACAAAATAATGGTCCTAATGGATATGTGGGAAGCTGTCTTCTTCCTTGAAAGCCTTGTGCCCCCTAGGTGATGCCTACAGAACTTCAAGGAGGCATCCTTGTGTATGAAACATCATGCATCTGTTCCCGGTGGCCTCGCCCAGATGTTCCTCTACTAAGCACTAAATCCATGCATGTTTCACCATGCCTGGGATTTGATCCCAGAAGACATGTCAGGGACAACCTATGGATCATCCACTAATCCAGAGCCCAGTGAAAGAAGATGTGAGAGAAGCTCTCCATCTCTGGAAGAAAAGGAATAAAAGAGGGAGCCCCCCCAAAGTGAAACAACCCCACCCAAACCCAATAACCTAGGTACCATCTCAAAACATAACAAAATCCCAAACACTCCCTAGCATCAATACACCCTCTCCTCTCTATTCCTTTGACAGTCTCAGGTCATAAATTAGGTTTGTCTTCCATCCAATAACTTAAAAAAGGAGGAGGGATTGTAATAAGTTTTTCCTGGCTTGGGCCAGTTAGCAGCCAGTTTTTCTAAAATCTCAGTCACTGTTCAAAAATGGAGCTTGAAAATTCACGCGGATGTCAGAGTCTTCACACGGAGGAGGCAGGAAGGGGTGGGTGAGAGGAACCCATGGAGAAGGGGGAGCGGGGAGGGGTGGGGACAGCCTGGGCCACCAAGGCAGGAGCGGAGGCCTGTGAACAGCACGGGAGAGCCAGATGCGCCGGCTCTGGGGGCCCACGTGACTCGGGGTGCGGCCAGGTCTTGTATTGCACAGAAAAGAAGGACCGAGGCTCGGTGGGCATCTGGGCGGCTCAGTGGTCCCCGCACATGGGCAAGTTCACAAAGGTGAACACGTTGAACTCCGTCATGATGGAGAAGCACAGGAACACGCCGTACAGGAAAAGGCACCCGCACCCGAGCTTCTTGTCCAGCTGCCACTTGTTCAGGTGAACGCCAAACACCTGCAACACACACACTGGGTCAGAGGGCGTGGGAGCCTTGGGCCTTGGGGTGGCCCTGGCTGGGGGAAGGGCTGCCAGTGGCTGACCTCATGGAGCACCGATGGTCTCTGAGCACCCCCAAGCCTGTTGCTCATGTTTTGGAAGATCAGAACATCAAAATCAAGAAGAAGGGAAGTCAAAACTTGGAAATAGCTTTAAAAAGTCCTAATGATGGGACCAGTCAGCATGGGCATGGTGGCCGTCGCTCCTCTTCTGGACTCCAGTCCCACACTACTCTGTGCTGGCGCCACTCGTTCTGACTCTTCACACTCTTGCCTCTGGCAGCCCCTGGCCCTCCCTGAGGACGCAGCCCCCCACAGTGGCAGCCACATCTCTTCTGTTCCTGTGCCTGGAGGCGAGGAGTTGCACCCCTTACCCCTCCCTGAGGACACAGCCCCCCACAGGGGTGGCCACATCTCTTCCATTCCTGCACCTGAATGTGAGGAAGTTGTACCCCTTGTTCTTCACTGCTGCTTCCACATTGTTTTCTTCTCTCCTCCACCAAGCTTGGAATCTAAAGTCTTTCAATAGTCATACTCCATCCCACCCACTTGCAGTCAACACGACAAAACTGATCTCTTTCGCCCTTCCCCAGAACCCAGAGTCCCACCCACTGCCACTCCTGTCTACAGCACCCTGTCATCCTGCCCAGCAATTTCACCATCCACTGAGGATATCTTCACAACACCTGGCTCCACCCAGTCTCCTGCAGCCATGCCCTGGTCCTGCACTGCCCCCACTGGGCCTGGGTGGCTCAGTTGGTTGAGCGTCCAACTCGATTTCAGCTCAGGTCATGATCTTAAAGTTGTGGGGTAGAGCCCAGCGCTGGGACTGGCACTGAGCCCATGTGGAGGCTGCTTGGGATTCTCTCTCTCCCTCTGCCCCTCTCCAGCTCATGTGCTCTCTACCTCCTTCTCTCAAAATGAACCAACTTAAAAACTCAGTTCCTCAGTTGTACTAGCCACATTTCATGTGCTTGACATCACACATGGCCAGCGGCTGCTGTCCAGTGCAGGTGCAGGCCAATGGACAAGTTCTACTGAATAGTCCTATAGCTGAGATCTGGCGACTAGCAAGAACAGAAAGGACCCAGTGTCAAATACCTCACTCTTTAACCATCATCTCCTCCACTGCCCATTGCCCCTGGTCCCCACCCCTGACCTACCTTACCCTGCTTAAATTCCACCAGCAATCGTTAGAACCACCCCTGAGCACCCGTGACTGCTTACTGGTGTCTCTCAAGTGCTGTTCTCCTTCTGTGGCTAAAGCCACGGCCATTTGGTTCAAGTCCTGCTTCCAGGTTTTCCATATTGCTTCCATGAATGAGGCTGACTGAAGCTGGAGAAAAATGCCTGGCCACACTGAAGGGTCTCTCACTTTTTAAGTTTTTTTTTTAAATTTATTTTGAGAGAAAGGGAGGGAGAGGCAAAGCGGGTTGGGGTGGGGGGTAGAGAAGAAGAACTCTGAACAGGCTCTGTGCTGTCAGCACAAGAGTCTGATGCAGGACTCGAACTCATACCTTGAGATTATGACCTGAGCTGAAACCTAGAGCCAGACACTCATCTGACTGAGCCATCCAGGTGCTCCTGAAGGTTCTCACTTTTTTTTTTAAAAAGTTTTTTGATGTTTTTATTTATTTTTGAGACAGAGAGAAAGCAGGAGCTGGGGAGGGACAGAGAAAGGGAGACAGGAACTGAAGCAGGTTCTGTGCTGACAGCAGAGATCCTGATGTGGGGCTTGAACTCACAAGCCATGAGATCATGACCTGAGCAGAAGTTGATGCTTAACTGGCCACCCAAGTGCCTTCCTGAAGGTTCTCACTTTTAATTCAAACCCATAAACCTCAAGCAGGCCATTTATGGCAATCATTTCCTTAAGTGCACTCTCTCTCCCTTTCCTGGATAGGTGTTTCTGACCTCTCCCATCTTCTGAGACCCCCCAACACCTTCCTTCTCCACTCTCACTCTCAGTATATGATGATGTTCCTGTCCACAGAGCTCCCACCACCAGATCCACTTGCTCACCTTCTCTCCTGCCAGTGAAGACCCGCTGCCCATGGCCCCTCACATGTGTACATGATTCCACTCCCCTTACTGTTCAAGAACATGGTCCCACCAACTGCCCTCTTTCATCTCCATCTCCCTACCCAGCCAGGGGTTACTCCAACTGGGGTACAAGAATGCTGCTAGCTCTCTCATATTAAAAAACAACTACATTTTTTCTGGATCCCCATTTCTCTCCTTTGTTCACAGCAAGATGACTTCAGAGAGTTGTAAACACCACTGAGTCCAATTTCTCTTCTTTCATCCTGTTACTTTGTTCTACTCAACCTTCGACTTCGTTGCCCCATGCAACCACCTTCATCAAGAGGTCCAATAACTTTGTATTTCTAACCTGAATGGCCAACACTCAGGATCCGTCTCCCATGACAGAGCCATCACTCCCTTCACCCTGAAACACCTTCTCCACTTGGCTTCCAGATGCCACACTGTTCTGCTTTGCCTCCTGCCTCTCCAACTGCTCATTCTGTGAGACCATTTATTGTCATCCTGACCTCAAACTACCAGAGGGCACCAAGACTCAGACGTTGGGCCTCATTTCTGACCTCGCTAACCCTCTTGCTGACTGTATCTAATTGCATGGCTTTAAATACCATCCACATTCTGGTGCCTTCAGCTTGGACGTTTCTCCTGAACTCAAACTCATCTTTCCAACGTATTTCTTGACCTCTCCCCTTGGGTGCTAAATAGGCAAGATAGCTCAAAATGTTTGAAACTGATCTTCCCCTGCCCCACACAAACCTACTTCTCTCTAGAATTCCTGCAGTCCCATTTCAACATCCCAGGTGGTGGCCAGCCCCATCTCCTAAAGGTTGTACACTTGTAGCTGTAACCATGTGCTCTGCTGGCAGATGGCTTGCCCCTTCATTCATTTAATGTTACCTTCTCTAGAGGTCTTGGATATTAATCTGTATAATGGGGCTGATATAGTGGCTACATGATGGGGGCATGGTGAGCTCCAAATGGGAAAATGTATGTAAAACACTGAGCACAATGTGTGGCTCTGACAGTTCTCATAGCCCTAAATCATACCAGACCCAAAGAACCTAAGCTACAGAAGAAAAATTGCATAGATTTCCACTTTTGCATCAGGTGGTGTTTGCTTTAGTAAATCTTTGATATTTGACTTACAGCCTGAGATCCTGTAAACGACCTCTCCAGCTTCCTGCCTGCCCTTTGGAATCCCCATTCTCAAGTATGTGGATGTTCACATGCCAGTATAATTCAATGATGAGTTCCTTGGAAATTTCAGGAAAAAACACATTGCGTCTCAATGTTTACTAATGTGAAAATTTAACCGCATACTTGTATATGAATGGTTACTTCATGTGGTACAAATCTGTTTCCACCAAACATGGCAGCTGAGTTGGAATATCATATTATACAAATAGATATGATGGCGAAGACAGTGGAATGGCATAAAGGTATACTGTCAATGAAATAATGTATTCTGAGTCTCTGAGTACTGGTTGGATTTACAGAAGTGCTTATTAACTTGAAACAATTAAATGGAATCTACCCTTTTCTTCATTAATGTTGCAGAAAAAGTGGATCTCCCCTTTGCTTTTGATAAAATGGCTTGTGCTTGACATGAGGCAGGGCCTTGCTTCTCAGAGGAGGGCTGGTTCCTTTCAGAAAGGGGGAAGGCTTTCTAGTGAACTGCTAGGATCCACTTATAGAAGAGACAGCCACGAAGGAGGTAGGACATCTGGAGGCTGATTGTCTCCATCCACCAGGAGGCCAAGCCCATCTGGTGTCCAAACAAACTCTGTGGCTGAAGAACCCGAGGGTGGAGGTGGGGAGAACACAGGAACTCAAGAGGCGAACAAGCGGAAGCCCTACCGTGACAAAGACGGAGGCCAGGAGTAAGCCCACGGAGTAGATCAGTCCTCTGCTGTTTAGCCGAATCTGTAAGAAAGGATGTACAGTTAGGCTTCCAAAAAGGCATCTGCTCTGTGCAGGGGCTCAAGCAACTCTGAGTAGCAGTAAGTTCAAATCTCTCCTATAGGATGGCAAAAGGCAGCTTGGATAGGCTTGCCCTGGCACTGGCAGCAGGGATATGCCCTTCCCTAAGACAGCCAGGGGGCACCCTTGTGTTGTCCACTCTCAGTCCAACCCTATCCTTCCCTCCGGGGCAGTGCCTGCTGGGCTGCGGCATGGCCACTCTAATTCTCTGTCATGTGTGGCCTGATTCTTGTTGCTCACAATACTGCCCTGTGGACGTGACCTCCAGGGAGCATTTGCTTTCTTGGTATGACTTTTAGGTTTACCATTTGGGTAAATTTCCTAACATGGGTGGTGGGAGCAATATTTTGAAAATGTTACTAAAATTTTCTCTCTCTCTCTCTTTCTGAGAGACAGAAAGAGAGAGAGTGCAAGCAGGGGGAGAGGGACAGAGAAGAGAGAGAGAATCTTAATCAGGCTCCATGCTCATTGCAGAACCCCATGAGGGGCTCAATCCCAGGAGTTTGAGAACATGACCTGAGCCAAAATCAAGAGTTGGATGCTCAACTGACTGAGCCACCAGGAACCCCATAAAAACATTTTATCTCTTTTGCATCACATTGTCTGTGACCTCCCAAACTTGACGGGAAGAAGTGGATGAGGGTTGTTACTGTGAGCAAGCAAAGAAGAAGAGTTAACATTCCATTTGTGATATTCGTCAAAGGATTTTTGTTTTGTTTGTTTTTCAGAATAAGACAGTGGGGTTAGCAGCCAAACACTGAAAAGAAAGAAACAATTTTTGGAATTCTTATAAATTAGCTCTGTCCAGTAGAACTTTCTGCAATGATGAAAATATCCTGTATCTGTGCTGTCCCATATGGCAGCCATTAGGCACATGCGGCTGTTGAGCACTTGAAAGGTGGCTCATACAACTGAACAAGAACTTTTTTTTTAATAGTTTATTGTCATGTTGGTTTCAATACAACACCCAGTGCTCATGCAACTGAACAAGAACTTTAACCTTATTTCAACCAATTCAAATTGACATTCAAAGAGCAATATGTGATCAGTGGCTGCAACAGTGGGCAGAGCAGGTAGGGATTATTTAGAGGCTGACCTGGCCAACAAAGATTTCAGAATTTCTTCCATAGTGCACAGAAGATGCCTTGATCTCCATCAAAGATCACGAGGTGGACCCTGAGATAGGAGGTGTGCCTTAGAGCAGCCGTGTTCAAAGCATTGTCCCTGGGCAGGCACAAGCAGCATCACTTGTGGGCTTGTTAGAAATGCAGGATCTCAGGCCTCACCCAGTCCTCCTTAATCAGAAGCTTTGGGGATGGGCCCATCAATCAGTGTTTCAATAAACCCTCCAGGTGGTGGTTCTGATGTATGAGAAAGTTTAAGAACCACTGAGTTAGAACAAGTACCAAGGCTAAACTCACTTCTGATCTCCACAGGTTCTTGGGCTGGGACTTTGACATTCTTTTTACACCAGTTCTCTTGCAAAGTCTTATCTGCATGGAGGCTTGGGGACCATAGAGCCCCCACCAATGTACACTGTCCTTCTGGGAGTCAAAGGCTCACCTGCATCCATAGAAAGGAAAAGCAAGGCAGGCTGATAGGTTCATTAGAGAACAGAGTGGTTATAATCAGCAGAAGTGGTCTGGGGACCTCCTGACAAGGTTCAAAGCACCTCTTGGCACCCTTTTACCAGGAGTAAAAGGTATGGGAACATGTGGATATCTCTGTAGGTGGGTGTGTTCAGTTTACCTTTTGGTGATAGGAAACTGCTTGCCCTAAACAGTTAGACCCTTTGTGTAGGGACCCAGGAGCATAACACATCTCCTTATATAATGTTCTGTCCCAAAGGGAATGTGCTGGACTCTATCCCCTGCCTGCACAATCCATGTGAGCCAACCATCTGCCAAATCCCAGCTGTAAATTATTCCCAGCCACCAAATGCCTTCCTAAGAGCAGAGGACTCCAAGCATATCTCTGTGACACTAAAGCAATGGGTTGACCTCATTAAATCAGTGTAAAAAAATGAGGGATTGGATCCATCCCAGTCCAGGTGGTGGCTCATCTTCCTACAGACCCTCCACCTGGCTATAGATTGATTTTCCTCCTTTGATCAGCTGTGTAGTATAAAGAGGCCAGTGTCCAGGAGTACATCACAAATGTCTTGTACTGAATAAGATTCTCTGCCATACTGTCCATACTGAACCTATGATAATGCCACATGTACCCTGGCCAGAGTTGAATGGGGGAAAGGAAGGGCTCCTCAGAGCAAGATGGCAGCCCCTGTACAGAATGAGGAAGAGCCCTCTGGGGCTGTCCTCATCACAGTCCTTGGCTGACCCTGAAACTGTGAACACACAGAAAACCTTTTGAGTTCTTAATTTTCAACATTACATAGATTTTTCTAAGACTGTGGCCGATGCATTCCAAGCCCAGCTCACCCTTGGAGTTCCAGGGTTGAATCCTTGTCAGCAATAAGAGTTGAGTAAAGTGATTTCCTGCCCTTAGGAATCCAGGAGCCAGTGAGAGCCAAGCTCCAAGAAGGAAAATTCTCTTTGGTCAAGTCTTTTGCCTTTTCCAAATGAATAATATTCAACTAGAGCTTTGGAACTTTACTCTTCCTTATTGACCTATATAAAGTCTCAAGGAGTGGTGCTTCTAAAATTCTAAATCTGGCTCTAAAGACTAAAGACAACCAACTCTGGTGAGGTTTCTGAGTAGTTTTTCCACATTTTCACCTTTTTCACTACCATAATGCACCACAGAGGTTATTTTTTGCCATTTCACTAATTAGAGACCTAGGCTCTCAAAGACTGTATTGATTCCTTGCAGAATCCCCACTTCCACATAGACATGACAGTAAGGGATTACGGTTCCTTCAGTCGCCTGTGGGTCCAACTTGAACACTTCCCAATTACTGGAGACTATGGACGGCTTGGGACAGGAACTGGCCAACTACGGGCCATGGGCTGAATCTGGCCCATCGCCTGATTTTGTAGATGAAATGTTATTGGTGCTCAGCTTGTTCATTAGCATATTGTCTACGTGCCTGCCTTCATGCAGCAGTGGCAGAGCTGAGAAATTTGATAAAGACCATATGGCCCACAAGGTTTAAAACATATCTCTGCTGGCCCTTTCCGGAAAGTTTGCTAACCCCTGGGTTAGGGCATGGGCCCCAGACCCAGTTCACCAAAACCCTTCTGAATCCCTGCTTGGTCACACACTTGATGTATAATCATGGAAAAGGGGCTTCACTTCCCCAAGCCTCAGTTTTCTAAGAAGTAAAATGGGGATAATACAATTCCCACCTCATAAGGTGGTTGTGAGAATTAATGGAATTAATCCATGTTAAAGCTTGAACAGGACCCAGTGTATAATGAGTTCTCAATGTGTCTAGGCCATTATTCACTCACTTATGAGCTGCAAAACCCCTTCCCTCCATCCCTGGCTACTGCCTTTATAAACTCACCACCCAGCAGCCCCCTGACCAAAGCCTCAGTAGATGACAACACCATGAGGACAGGAACCATGTCTGACTTTACCCTCTGCCTGGCACAGGGCTGAGCACAGGCCTCATGCTTCAATGTGTAACCAATTAATGGATTATTAATCCATTCCATTGCAGAAATGAAATGGAGCAGAGTAGACTGGTCAGAAAAAGGCTGGGAGCAGAGACCCTGGATGCCACTTCCAGATGGTGTTCCAGAGGCAATGCAGTCCTGTCCAACATTCCCTGTCCCTTTTCCCCACTGCATTTTTTATGAATGTGTATAGCTTATTTATTCTACCTAACACAATGTTAGGTAGAAGAAATAAGTTTATGAGAGTTTTCAAGCAGTCAGAAAAATTGAAAGAATTATACCATTTTCATAGGAGTCAATAATAGTTCACAGGTGCTTTGTTTCTAGATGCAATTCCCATATGGTGAAATTTGCAAATCCTAATTGCACTGTTGAATGTGTTTTGGGAAACACCTACAATCATATAACCTAAACTGTAGTCATGATATAGAGTACTTCCATCCTCCCCAGAAAGTTCTCCCCATCAGTCTCACGTAGATCAATCACTGCTTCTAGCTGGGCCTGAGAAATTTCATATAAATGGAACCCTATAATGTGCATTCTTTTACACCAGGATTCTTTTACTCAGCATGATTTTTTAAGATTCCTTTGTATTTTTCAGTGCATTACTAGCTCATTTCTCTTTATAACAGCATAAATATATCACAGTTTATCTAATTCTCCTGTTTATAGATATCTGGGTTGCTTCCAGTTTTGGGCTATTAGGGTGCATTGATCATATAATTCACAAACAATCTCAAAAGAGACCTATAGTGGCCCCTCATGCCCAGAGGAGAAGCAGGAATGAAGATAATGAAGACCTCAGGGGCCCCAAACACACTCACATCCCACCCAGTATCCTCTCTGTAGTTGGGCACTGGGAGCCTCTCCAAATGGGGGAGATTCACCTTCCCCACCTCAGCACACTGCTGTCTCCCTTTCCAGGCCTCAGTACGGTCAGGTGGGGTGCTCACCTCCTTCCCACCTCACTTCTATTCTGCCCATCCCTCCCTAAGTCTTTTTGTCTCTTCCAAGTTCACTGAGCCCTTGCTGGCCTTATCCCCTCTGGTGATGCAAATCATATCCTGACCTTGCCTGGCTTCCTTCTTACCTCCCCAGCAAGTCCTGATGCTCTGAGGGCAGATGCTGGGTCTTCAGTTTTTCCTCCTTCCACATAGCACCTAGCTCCCCACCTATCTACACGCACTGTGTGTTATTTTATTTTTAAAGTTTATTTCTTTATTTATTTTGAGAGAGAATGAGAACAAGTGGCGGAGGCGCAGAGAGTGAAAGGGAGAGAGAGAGAATCCCCAGCAGGCTCCCCACTGATACAGGGCTGAGTCAAAGTTGGATGCTTAACCAACTGAGCTACGCAGGCACTCCTGCACTGTATATTTAAATAAGCATCTGTTGGTGATGCTGAGCGTATGCATATCCTTGTGCACCTGTGTGAGTATGTGCATGTGTGGGGGGTGCATATTTTCATTGGAGGCAGTGAGACGGGGTGGCTAGTGTGCATATAGAGCTGGATGAGGAGACTAGTGTGTGAGTGGTTTTAAGCTGATCTTTTTAAGCAACAAAATGAGAGGGCACCAAAATTTTTTTTTCAATTGAGGCATAATTTGCATACAGTAAGGGACAAATCTCAAGTGTACTATTGGATAAGTTTTGACAAATGCATATACCCATGTACATGACATCTCCAACAAGATATACAACATTTCCATTCTATGGGGCGCCTGGGTGGCTCAGTCAGTTAAGCGTCCGACTTCGGCTCAGTCGTGGGTTCGAGGCCCACGTCGGGCTCTGTGCTGACAGCTAGCTCAGAGCCTGGAGCCTGTTTCAGATTCTGTGTCTCCCTCTCTCTCTGACCCTCCCCTGCTCATGCTCTCTCTCTCTGTCTCAGAAATAAATAAAACATTAAAAAAAAAAAAAACATTTCCATCACCCCAGTCAGTTTCCTTGAGGGCAGCAAGTTTAACTCAACTCCCTCAAAAGTAGTTTCCTGGGGTGTGCTATGCCAGACAATAGCATGGATCCTCCTCATCTCTGGACCACCTTTGCACAAGACTCTGGGCTACAGCTATGCAGTGTTGCTCTGAACAATGATTTCCGAGCTCCTGAGTCACAGACGCAGGGCCCATTAAGTGCAAATGCAGAAAATCTCCATGGCAATGCCCACCAGAGAGCATGCCCGGCACAACTACCCGACATTTAACATTGTTTTTATTTCTTGCCTTCAAAATACACAAATTCATTCTCTGATTCCCTTGTGGTAGTTGTTGCAGAGGAAACAGCAGGCTGGGTGGTTCCAAAGAAAACAGGAATTTAGCCCACAACGTATGTGCATTTTTTTCATACAGACGCACACACCCATTCAGACCTAGTTTTAAGCGTGCAACCGGTTCATAAAATAGTTCCCTGAATCCTACACAGTATGGGGATCCAACAACCCTGGCCTCAAAGATTCTGACTTCTCCATATTACAGTTTAAAATCTCTCTACAGTTTGAGGTCAACTCCATACAACTGGCAAATTCTTTGAGGAAAAATAAGAAGCCCCTTGATTTTTGCTAATTTATTTATAACCCGGAACACATGTTACATGTCATTTTGCATTTTCAGATTTGGGTAATTTGAACATTTGTGTGGGTGTGGGCTCCAAATGGAAGTGTCCAGTCTTGGCTTGATGTCATAAGCTATCACTGGGTGGGAATCTCTTTCCCTGAAACAATTAAATGAGGTATAAAAGTGAATATGCCTGCAGAAAAAAAGACACTTCAATGGCTGGGCCCTGTCCTTCCCAGAGTACTCTCACGAACATAGGGTTGCACAGAATTCTAGTGGCAACTCCTGAGCAAGTAGGGGGCAGTTTGTTCTCCCTTTGTAAAGAGGAGGCAGTTGACACTCTGGCAACTTCAGCACATGACCAAGGTAAGGTTCTGCTCCCCAACTCCAGTGCCTGTGTGGGTGCGGGTTTTCTCCACGCATCCAAGCATTTCTGTGACCCCCATTGGTATCCTACACTTTAACGCAGTTCTGGCACTATTCATGGAGCAACCCCATCAGATGGCACAGGTGAAAGGCTCAGTCCTACAAGGCTCTCCTTCCCCCACCCCAGACGCCAGTCACAAGTCCAGGTGTCACCTGTGCTTCCGACTGATGGGCTATAGATTGGTGATTCCAAGGACGCACTGCTTGGGTTTGACTAGTTTGTCGGAGTGGCTCACAGAACTCAGGAACACATTTTATTGACTACGTAACCAGTGTATTCTAAGAGGATAGAACTCAGGAGCAGCCAGATGGAGAAGGTAAACAGGTCAGGGTCTGGGGAATGGGAGCAGAGCTGCCTCTGAGCACACCACTCTCTGCTGATCTCCACGTGGTCACTAATCTGGAAGCTCCCCGAATCCCTTTCTTCTGGGTTTTTTAGGGGCTTCACTGCATAGGCAATTAATTAAATCCTTGGCTATTGGCAACAGTTTCAACCTCCAGCCTGTCTCCTCTCCCTGGAGGTCAGAGGTGTGACTGAAAATGTCAACCTGGTTGATTCTTCTGGCAACTAGCTCTCATCCTTATGTGGGGTTGGAAAGTCACGTCATTAACATAACAGAAGACACCTTACAGTTTTTAGCATTTCGAAAATTCCAGAAGTTTTAGAAACTCTTTGCTAGAAACAGGCATGAAGATCACACATCTATTTCTTACTATAAATCACAGTATCACACAAGGCCAGGGAGCTGGTAAGGGATCACATAAACACTAAACATTGAAATGCAGACAGTAAATTCTAGACTCTTTCCTGCACCCAGCAGAGCATGGGGAAACAGTCAGAATTCTCTTCACCCACTAAGAACCCTCAAAAGTGGCACTTTCGTCTTTCTTGCCTATCATTTCTGAAACTGTCCTGAATGAACTGTAAGAACCACAGATGCCAGTGTGGCAGATGCCACTGGGACCCCGTCCCTTCTTTCTAGCTGCCTCCCCATGACCAGTATCAGTGTCTGTGCCTGAGAGTTTCCCCCCAACACCATTGAAGTGCCCAGCTGCCCAGCATCAATGACTCTTGGGGTGGGTGCATGAACATGAAGCCCCCTGCCCCTCAGATGGGTGAATTCTGAGACGTGAGTGTACTCCATTTGCCAGAGCCCCTGCCCCCCAGGGCCTCACCTCCAGTTACCATGACTGCTGTTGGCTGCCTTCCCTGTCCATCTCACCCTCCCCTATTCCCCTCTGGAATTTCCCACTCCTCCCCAATACTCTCCTCACCTCGAATCCTGGTTTCAGGATGGAATGGTTTCTTGTGCGGGGTGGGCAGTAGGGAGATCTAAACTTGGATACTGAAATGAATTGGCTTCAGGCCTTGGCAACTCAGGTAAGCCCATCCACAGGGGACCTGTAAGGACCTTGCCTTCCCCCAAATACCACCTCATTTTCCTGATGTAGTGCCTGAACTAACACAATATTTACCTTAAAAGCACTGGATAGCATCACTACACTTCTCAGGATCTCTGTCAAGACAACCTCAAGAAGAACTATTCATTAAGATGTCAGCCAACTGTCCCTAAATGCCCTACCCAGATGCTGTGGGAATAGTTTATAGACTGGCCTTCTTAAGGGCATTCCGGCAATTTGCTGCTTTCCATGTAATATTCCCACTTGGGCTGGTTGTAAGCCACCACAAGGCCTCATTGAAGGCAGGGTTAGGAAGAAACAGGCAGTCTCTTCTCGTGAGCCTGTCCTGAGCGGCTGGGGTAGGGATTTTTAGAGCCACAGAAAGCTGGTGGTAGCAGGTGGAACAGTGTCCAGGCACTGGGAGCCTGATTTGAGAATGCTTGCTACAAAAGTTTGGAAGATGTAAAAGGCACTAAGAATGGACTAGCTAATTGGTTCATTCCACACGGGCCCTAATCCTAATGTTCCTAATGGGGAGCATTAGTTAAAAGAGATTCAGTTCCTGAACATCAGAGATGATAGTCCCATGTGATTCTGGAGGGAGTACATTTGTCTGGAGTAGGCTTCTCAGAGGAGGAGATGGTGGGCTGACGGCTGGTCTTAGAAGAAAAGCTTTGGGGAAAGCCTTGATGTGCTTGGCTACTCCAACTTTGAAACATTCTCCTGGCTCCACAGCTCCCCTTTTTGGCTGACTGCCCCCTCAGTCTCCTTCACGAAATGTTTTTATATTTCCCCTCCCCAACACCAGGATGTGGTTCTAGGCTCCCTTCTCTATCCACATGTACCTCCTTTGTGAGGTGTATGCTTTGAAAACCATTTGATGCTACTGACTCCCAAGTTTATGCCTGCAGTCAAGACCTCACCCCCAAACTTAAAGCACATTTATTCTGCTGCCTACCTGAGAGCTCCATGCATACCAAACTGAATCTGTCCTAAATAAAACCCTTGATATTTCCTCCTAAATATGTTTCCCAGTCCCCTTGCAGTCTTATACATCTCCATGAGAGGCACCAGAAGTTACCTTCACTTTTTCTCTCTCTCATCTTCTCCACACATCCATCAGAAAACCTTATTAATTCTTCTGAAAAATCTCTTTTTCTCCCTCTACACTCAGACCACCTTAGCCCCTGTCATCAGCATCTTGTCACCAGCTCCAGGACTTGTTTTCTCCTTCTTTGCCTTCTTGTAATACATTTCCAAACAGTATCAAATATGATCTTAAAACATAAAGTGAATGATGCCTTTACTTTGCTTGAATCCTCAGTGGCAGTCTAAACAATCCAAACTTTCCAAAATGGCCAATAAAGTCTTCGGATGAGCAGGACCCTGTTATCTCCTAACTCACTTCCCCGTTAACAGATGGTTAGGAGCTGATGATAAATCAACCACCAGTCCTGCTGATTCTTGTTCTGCAGTTTCTTCTGGCACCTTCCATTGCTCTCTCGCTTTGCTGCTACAACCGAGGCAGAGTGGCACTGGTCTCAATTCCCTTCCCTTGTACCAGAATTCTGTGTCCATCCCCTTTCCACAGCCTCCTGGTGGGCAGAAGGATTTCTCTGCCTCCTAGATTTGGGCTTGGCCATGTGATATGCTATAGCCAATGGGATATTAGTGGATCAAACCAAACACAGGTTTGAAACATACTTCCATTATTGAGATGACCTCTTGTGCCTTTTATCCTGCAAAGAATGTGTCTCAGGAAGTCAGTGGTCCAAAAAGGAAGAGAGACAGAGGGAACAGTCCTGTCTGAAGCTTGGAGCCAAACCTAGATCAGCCAAACACCTGTCACCTCACAGACACATGAATGGGAAATATATGATAATGTATGTTTGCTGCTGAATTTGGGGAGAGTTTGTTATACAGATTATGGTAGTGAGAGCTAACTGATACAACTATCCTAATCTAGGTCACTATATATTTTTTTCTCCTGCAAATGTCTCATAACTGGTCTTATCTGGCTCCAATGCTTTCTCTATATGGTAGTCAGAATCTTTTTTCTAAAATGCACATGCAATCATACCACTCCCTCCCTCATACCTTTCATTTTTCCACTGCCATGGCTCTAGCTCACTGTGTCCTTTAGCACATAACTCCTGTCTCCAGTTTCATCCCAGCCATTCATCCCTCCACTTTGTCACTTCCTGCCCTCACCCTCTACCCCCAGCCTAGGCGCTACCCTCAGGTCCTTCGGGATGCGAAGCTTTCTTGGATCTTGGTCTTCTACAAGCTACTCCTCCTGCTGGATAAATAATCCTCACGTTCTTTACTTGCTTAGCTCCAGATAATCTCAGATTTTCAGAATAAGCATCACTTCCTTATAAGAACTGGAAATCCCAAATCCCTGCCACATACCTCACAACATCACACTCTGGGCACACATCACACTTTGTTTTGGAATTGCTTGTATAACTGTCTCCTTCCAGACGATACAGCTCAAGGGGCACAGGACAGTGTCTGGCTTGCTCACTAAGGTGTTCCCCAATGGTGGTTACCAGCTTAGCACACAGTAAGTGTTCAATGTTTCATCAGAAAAAGAATGAGCTGGACAGAGAGTGTGGGATAAGAATGTTTCTGATCACCAGGGCAACTGGATGGCTTACTTGGTTGAGCATCTGACTCTTGGTTTCAGCTCATGTCATGATCTCATGGTTGTGGGATTGAGCGCTGCATTGGGCTCCATGCTGAGCATGGAATCTGCTTGATTCTCTCTCTCTCTCTCTCTCTCTCTCTCTCTCTCTGTGTGTGTGTGTGTGTGTGTGTGTGTCTTCTGCTTACTCTCTCTCTCAAAATAAGTGAACTTTATTTTAAAAATGTATTAAGAAAAGGAAAGTTTCTGATCACCTCTTATTTTTCCCTCTGTAGATTCTAGAGTTAGGTGGACTCCTGCTTGGAAAAAACACAGACTCTCCCTCTATTACTTTGTCGATTCATTTTGTATTTTTAAGCCCTAGCTCAGAGATCTGAGTTTTGTCCTGGTTTCCTGGAGCCTTCCTGGTGACTTTCTTAATTCTGTTAGAACATGTGGAACAGACATTCATTGCCAAAGTGGTATAAGAGGTGCTCATTTTCCAAACTCTGGCTTTCAGAAATATTTATTTCAGGCACCTTAGGTAGCTAGCTGGCTTCTAAGCAAACCACAAATGCTAAGAAATGTCAAAATCTGTAAAACTGCTTTTATCCCACACTATCAAATGCCTGAAACTAATATCATGCACAAAACAGCTGTCTTGATGGTAATTATCCAATAATTATGACTTGGAAACTCTACTTGAGATGGAAAAATTGCTTCAGAATTGTCAGCAGGTCCATCGTGAGGGCAGGAGAGGCCATTAAACCCACCCAGGCTTCTTGATTCTGATGTGAGAGCGGTCATGGGGTTACCGCTATGCTAAGTGAAAGGAGGCCCCTGGGTGTTCTTCCAGAAATGAAGCCTCTCTCTCAGGAAAAACTGGAGGTGTAGAAGAGGGAAGACAAAATGCTCATGGCAAATCAACACTTAAGTTTGTGCTTTTTTCATGAGCCTGGAACTATTTTTCCAAGCGAGTTCTGCATTGTGGAATGAAGTTATACAGAGTCCCCAAATGTGGCTGGGCATTGGGGACTGGATGGGGGCCTGATGAAAGCCAGGTGGGGACTCAGGAACTGAATAAATGGGTTAATCTTCAAGGAAGGATACAGAACGTTTCCTCCAGCCTTTATTTGGAAAACCATGTAGACATATAATGAACATGGGCCTAGAGAAGTGAGGAGTTTAGCTGCCAGAATGCCTGTGAGACTTACGGAATAGGAATCTGGTGATGAAGAGTGGTCTTTTTCCTCCAAGTCCTTCTTTTTCCTCCTTCCCTTCCTTCCCTTCCTTCTCTTCCTTCTTTTCCCTCCCTTCCTCCCTTTCTCTTTTTTTCTTTTTTTGAAAGAGATAGAGCACGAGCGGGGAAGGAGCAGAGAGAGAGGGAGAGAGGGTCCCAAGCAGGCTCTGAGAGGTCAGTGCACAAAGCTCTACATAGGTCTCAAATCCATGAAACCACAAGATCATGACCTGAGTCTAAATCAAGAGTCAGACGCTTAACCAACTGAACCACCCAGGCACCACAGATCCTTCTTTATTTACGTAAAGCTGTAGGGCTCATTTTAGTCTTATAAGCAGACCCTATCCTCTCTTCTAGCAGAGATTCAAATTCAGGGATGGATCTGGTCTAAAATCCTACCCAGCGATGACCCTTACACTCCTGTGCCCTCAGCTGTGCATGGCAGCACTGTGGCACCTTTGCTTTGGGCAATATGCTCCTCCCTCCTGCTTTGGTCTCTGGTGTTTTGGAGGGAGAAAAAAGTCTCATTGTCTTCTCTCTGCTATTTCTGGCTGTGACAACCTCTCTTAAGCTTGGTCGCTTGATCTGCAAAAGAGAACTTGGGACAGCAGTGCACTAAGAGTGAAACTCATGACCCCTGTCAACCTCACCCCTGTATTTCTATTGCCTGGCTTCCCTTCTATTATAAGATGCAGCAAGCTTCAATGCCTTGGCACTTGCAGTCTCCTTTGTATACAGTGCTCCCCCTGCCTTCAGACACCCAGCTCTTTTTTAACATTCACTCCTCAGCACAGAACCCACCTCCTTGTCCAACAAATCCAGAGTGACGTATGCTGCCCACTCTATCACATCACTGTCTTCATAAAGCTTTTGCTCTTCCAAGTTAGCACACTCACTCATGGATTGTCTGTCTCCCCTAACCCCGGTGCACATTCTATTTTTTTTTAAATATTTTTTATTTTTATTTTTTTCTAGGAGAGAGAGAGAGACAGCGTGAGCAGGGGAGGGTCAGAGAGAGAGGGAGTCACAGACTGAAACAGGCTCCAGGCTCTGAGCTGGCAGTCAGCACAGAGCCGACGCGGGGCTCGAACCCACGAACCACGAGATCATGACCTAAGTGAAAGTCGGACGCTTAACCGACTAAGCTACCCAGGCGCCACCCCCGCTCCCACGGTGCACATTCTAAAGGTTGGGGGGTGTGTACTCTACCTTGTTTGTTTGTGTTTCCAGCACTTTGCCAAGTTCTTGGCACATAGAGGCTGCACAATAAATGCTGGTTGAAGAAATAATCCTTGCCTTATGTAACTGCCAGCAGGATTAGATGAGGCTATGTGGGCCTGGTGTCCCTAGAGGGCCTGGCACATGGTAGGTACTCAATGAATGTTAAGCTATTCTTCTTGCTATTTTCTCCCGACCACCCTTCTCTCTTCTCAGGTCAGCCTTTTCCTTCATTCTGTTCTACTCATATGTCTTTTACCCTAGGTGGTAAAGTTAGGATCATCTATCCATCCATCCATCTATCCATGCCTTCATGCATCCATCTATCCAACAAATACTTGTTGAGCACATTCTAAGTACCAGGCACTACCAGCCATGGAAGGTACTATAAATGCATAACATGGATACAGTTCCTGCCCTCAGGAGATCACCTGTCTTGGGGGGTACTCAGACAAAGGGGAAAAGGTGAGGTATGATGGGAAGTGCTCAAAAATACAGGAATGACACCTGACCCAAGCTTGGGAGATCACAGTAAACATCCAAGTCAAGCCTGAAAGATGAGCTGGAGAAAGACGAGAGAAGCCTCTTGTAATGGCCCCTTTACCTCTCCTATGAGGTGCTCTGGTTCTAGATGGCTATATTCTGGGACCCCTAGTTTCTAGGAAAACCAAAGCACACAGTTTGGTTGGGCAAAATCCTAGGCCACTATTTTGGTCTACCATTACTAGGCAAAGACATAGTCTATACAAGTGAAGTCTCCCAGAAAACTGAAGTCTACCTCTCTACTGGCCAGCAACCATTTTTGATAAAAATATTTCATAACTTTTTCTTGATAGAATCAATAGCATTCATATAAAGTTTTTTTTACCTGAGGTGAGATATGGCAAAGCTCTTAGGAGCTATTGATGTATGTGGAATTTCTTGCTGCTACCATTGAGGAAATAAAATTTATTCTCTATTTAAACAAGTAAAATGTCCCACTTATGTGCATGAGGGCAAAGGGCACAGTATGAATGGCAAACACAAAGTAGACATGGTGCTACACTCAGACTCTAGTAGCAGGCAGATGCTATGGGCATATAACTATCAGACAAGGCAAGAAACAAAATGGACCAACAGGGACATGGAGAAGAGATTATTACACAATTTGCAGCATGGGGCTGTGTATGGGCAGCACTTGGAAGGGCTAGAGACCCAGGCATGTGGTCAGGACTTGGGGTGTTCTTTTGCTTATGGGATTTCATCCTTGTTGGGTGCCCTCTCAGTCAAAGAGATCAAACTATCTGAGTAAAATACAAAAAATTAGCATTTTAAGAATGCTGCTAGGCTCTAGGATGGTTTTGTTGTTCTGTCTCTCCTTAATTCAGCTCACCTGGCTGTCCTTTCTTGCTTCTTGACCATTTACCTTTTAGTTCTGACATAGTTAGGCTCAATAATTTTCCTGATAAGATTTTCTACCTATAAAATACAGAATTCTAGACTACAGAGCCTTAATTAAATATAATCACTGGCTTCCTAATAGCCCCTAAGTTGTGAATACTACTGAAAAATAAGTAGACATCTTTCCAAAGACAAACAGATGGCCAATAGACACATGAAAAGATGTTCAACATCATCCATTATCAGGGAAATGCAAATCAAAACCACAGTGAGATATCACCTCATATCTGTCAGAATGGCCAAAACCAACAAGACAAGAAATGACAAGTATTGGCAAGGAGGTGGAGAAAAAGGTGTGCTTGTGCATGATTGGTGCACATGTAAATTAGTGTAGCCACTGTGAAAAACAGTAAGGAAGTTCCTCAAAAAAAAAAAAAACAAACAAAAAAAACAGAAATACCATATTATCCAGTCATTCCACTATTGGATATTTATACAGAGAAAACTAACTTAAAAAGATATATGCACCCCTTTGTCTAATGCAGTATTATTTATAATAGCCAAGACATTGAAGTAACTAAGAGTCCATCAACAGATGAATCAATAAGGAAGATGTAGTGTGTATATATAATATGTATAAATATATATATGGACTGAGTAAGCCACAGGAATAAAAGGCAGAGATAAAAGGCAGAGCATAAGGAATACAGTCAATGATATTATAACAGCAATGTAATGGGGCAGATGGTAGCTACACTTGTGGTGAACAAGGCGTTATGTATAAACTTGTCAAATCATTAAGTTGTACGCCTGAAATTAAGGTAATATTGTGTGTCAGCTATACTCAAATTTAAAAAAAATAATAAAAGGGAGTGCCTGGGAGGTTCAGTTAGTTAAGCGTCCAACTCTTAGTTTTAGCTCGAGTCATGATCTCACTGTTCCTAAGTTTGAGCCCCACATCAGGCTCTGTACTAGCAGTGCAGAGACTGCTTGGGATTCTCTCTCTCTCCCTCTCTCTCTTCTCTCTAATAAATAAATTTAAAAATTTTTTAATTAAAAAATAAAAAATAAGTTAACAAATATTTTCCTTTGAATTTTAAAAGTTCAAAATGAAATCTTTTCAACACATGGTGCTGAAACAACCATATGTCTTCATGCAAAAGAATGAAGCTGGACCCCTACCTCACACCATATGCAAAAAATCTTGATTTCCCTGAGATTCATACACTCTTTATAGATTATATGATTGATTTTGTGCTTTCAAAAGAGAGCACTACTTTGTTGTTGTTGTTGTTGTTTACAAATAGTTTATTGTTAAGTTGGTTTCCATATAACACCCAGTGCTCATCCTGACAAGTGCCCTCCTTTGGATGTTTGTATCCTGGAAATAAAATGAAGATCTCTCTGGAATGGAGTACAGAAATAGAAGCATTTGGAAGAAAATGCAACATTACACGTCTTTCTCCAATTTTCTGACCAAACGTTTCCCCCAGAAGCCCTCTCTTGTGTGCCATGCCTGCTGATCACAGAAGTGGTCTGTTTCTACTCCTATCTTTCTCCCTCCACTTCAGTTAAGGGTGAACTTCAACCACAGGATTAGATGTGCACAATCCCAGCAGAATGACCAGAGCGACCCAATTATGTCATGTACAGATGGAAAACATGAATTTGGGCCAAACATCTAAAAGTGCCTGAATTTTGTCTTCATTAAGTCACCCTGTCACTAAAGTCAGGGACCTGAAAAGCATATGTTTTCATGACTGTGGGTGTTTAATTTTCTGTTCTCTGAAGAATGTTGGGAGAATTTCCAAAGGACAGGAAAGGAGGGCAGATCACTGGGGCTCATTTATGGCAGTCACTGTGCCTTGCTAAGCTGGGATTTCAGGCCTGATATCCATGTTCAGTCAGGGAGATTTCAAAGCTGTGGGGGAGGAGCTGGATTATTTACAGGATGAATTTTGAGTTGTTGTTGTTGTTTTTTGAAAGGATTTGATTTCACGTTATATGATTATACCTGTTCTAACCACAGTAAAGAAAAAAATAAACACAATGGATCTCTGGTACACTGGAAGGATTTGCATCTCCAGCTCCTGTCTGTCAATCCCTCCCTGGAGAGAGTCCATATGGTAAGAGTCTATTATTTATGAATCAGTTTTCCAGGTTATTTAGAGCACCGTTTCTTTTCATCTTTTTGCTGCCTGCTTTCTTTTTTAAATGTTTTATTTATTTATTTAAGGGAGAGTGCCAACAGGGGAGGGGCAGAGACAGAAGGGGACAGGGGATCTAAAGTGGGCTCCATGCTGACAGCAGTGAGCCTGATGTGGGGCTTGAACTCATGAACCACGAGATCATGGCCTGAGCCAAAGTTGGCTGCTCAACTTCCTGAGTCACCCTGGCGCCCCTTGCTGCCTGCTCATAGTCACTATTCTCTGGTCTTCACCAGAAGAAACAAAAAGTAACTGAAATTCACACAGGTCTGAATTTTACTTCTTTGTAACTTTGATAAGTGGGGAAATGAAACAGAGGAATACACCAGGTGGATCTGCTGGTGAACTCAACAGATCCACAACCAGTGCTGTAAGCTGGGTTAAGGTGTACAGAAGCCAGGCAGAGTCCAGGGTGCTGGTGAAGACAGGATCTAAAGATGACCAGGAAATGAGAGACAGGGCATTGCATTTAGCAAAGCGAGAGCCTGTGGAGGGAGGGAAACACCCAAGACTGGGTATGACTGAGTAATGATAGAGGGTCTTGAGTAGTACTTTGAAGCAAGTTAGGCTGTGCTGTTCCCATTACATTTAACACTCTTGTCATGGCTCAAGTATGTACATGCCCCATACTGTGTGCCATGAGGAAGCTCACCCTCATGCAGCTTCGTCTGGTTAGAATGTCAGTGTAAAGCCTGTTTTAAAAAAAAAAAAAGAATTTTTTGGAAAATAGCCTCAAATGTAAATACCAGTTTTATGTAGAGTTTTTTTTTCAGAATGTCAGAGTAAAGCCTGTTTAAAAAAAAAAAGAATCATTTGGGAAAATAGCCTCAAATGTAAATACAAGTTTTATGTATAGTTTTTTTTAGATGTCTAGAATTTATAAGAGTGATGCACAAAGATGTGTGTTGCATCATTATTTATAACAGTGAAAATCTTGAAGCAAGATGTGTCTAACAGCAGCATGGCTAAAGAAATTTTGGTGTAACTAAAGAATATGAGGTTGTCTTTAAAGATGATGTTTCTAGTGAGATTTTAAGGAAAAGTGTTTGATATAACAAGAAGTATAAAAAGCAATGCACATAACTGTACAGTGAAGTTTCAACTATGTAAACCAATACAGAAAGGAAAACATGCTGAAATATTAAGAACTGATAGTTATGGATTGAATTATGCATGATTTTTATCTTATCCTCTGAACCTGCAGTCTCACAGGCAGCCACAAGCCATATGTGGCTGTATAAATTGAAATTAATTAAAATAAAACAAAAACAAAAAACTCCAAGTCTTCACTTGAATAAGCCACATTTCAAGTTCTTAAAAAAATCTGATTATATTTGACAGTACAACATAGAACACCTCCATCATTATAGAAAGTTCTATTGAGCAGACACTGCTCCAGAGTTTTCTCTAATTGGTTTCTCTAATTTTTGATGAAGAACATGCACCATTTTTATAATCAGAAAAAAAGGAAAAACAAAGTCAAGTTAAGCTGACTTGATTGTAGAAAAACCCAGGAGATTATCTGAGGAATGGCAAAACAGAAGCAAGGTGACTTGTATTTTAAGGAAGCTACTTTAATGAGAGAGATTCAATATAATCAATAATAGTGTTCTCAACTTGGTTACAGGAAAAATGGATTAACGGGGAGCTGCAGGGACCACATATGACTCAGAAAAAGGAGCTGAAAGAGGCAGGGTTGGTTGGTGAGCCCCAGGGTGGTTCTCATGACAGAAAGAAGAGCCCTATGATACGGGTTGATGCCTCAGACAATAGCAACTCAACAGGTCCCATAAAAGGTTATCCACCATACCCTCTTTCTTGTTTGGCTCCCACTTACAACCAGACACTCCAGACTTTAGAGCCTGCTAGTGTCCATTGACATCTTCATTGCCTCTCCTTCCGGGGTGCACAGCTAACCGAGTATCCTGGATCCTTCTTGCATTTATGTGGGAATGTTTGACTTATTTGGACAATGGGTGGGAGCAGAGAGGACATATATGATCTTCAGTTCTCATCACAAAACCATATGCATAATCTTCCATGCCCTTGCTTTCTCTGTTTCTGTGTGTCTATCAGAGAAGGACTCCAAGATGGTAGAACCACAGGATGGAAATCAGCCCTAGTCTGAGTCTCTGTCTAAAGAGCCATAGGAGCTGCTAGGATGGAAATATCTGCAAGGGATTTGGAGGAAGAAATCAACATTTGTTGGGCTGCCCCAGTGAAATGTTGGGGGTGTTTGTGATATAGTAGTAGTGATACATATCTAACATATAAATTCTAATTTGATCTTCTATACAGAATGTGTTAATGCAGCAGGTCTGGTAACTTAATCCTTGCATGCCTCTAGGGTAGCCCACCTAGAATGATGATGGATCCTCAGCCAATCCCCAAAGAACGTGGCCTTTGGAATATTCTTTGTGTTACTGATGAATGATGTTGTTTTGTGCTCCAAAAGCAATGGGGCATGCAAGCTTTATGGTGTATATCTCATGTCTATGCTAGAATTCTGAGTTTTGCAGGAGCCTGCATCTGACCTCTCTGGATTTCTGCTGATGCATTTCACTTTTCTGCTGCTTTTACTCCATTTCCTTTGCTATAATAAACCTTGGCCAGGATTAAATCCTGCTACTGAGTCCTGTGAATACTCTTGGTGAGTCAGTGAACTTGTGGGTAGTCATGGGGCTCCCCAAATACCTCCCAACCAATGGAGGTACAGGCTCTAGTTATGGAATGAAGAAGTCATAGGGATGAAAAGTACAGCATAAGAGAATATAGTCACTGGTATTGTCATAGTGTTGTATGGTCACTACACTTGTGATGAGCACAGCATAACATACAGATTTGTCAAATCACTACTTTGCACATCAGAAACTAATGTAACATTGTGCGTCAACTACACTTCAATTTAAAAAAAAAGAAACAAACATGGGGTGCCTGGGTGGCTTAGTCGGTTAAGCGTCCGACTTTCGCTTAGGTCACGATCTCGCGGTTCGTGGGTTCGAGCCCCGCGTCGGGCTCTGTGCGGACTGCCAGCTCAGAGCCTGGAGCCTGTTTCAGTCTGTGACTCCCTCTCTCTCTGACCCTCCCCTGCTCACGCTGTCTCTCTCTCTCTCTCCTAGAAATAAATAAAATTTAAAAAAATATATTAAAAAAAAGAAACAAACAGAGGGTCCTGGGTGGCTCAGTCCAGTTAAGCATCTGACTCTTGATTTTGGTTCAGGTCATGATCTCACAGTTCTGGAGATCGAGCCCTGTGTTGGGCTCTGTTTTGACAGCATGGAGTCTGCTCAATATTCTCTCTCCCTGCCTCACTCTGCCCCTCACCATTGCATGCATGCACACAAGCTCTCTCTCTCAAAATAAATAAATAAATCTAAGGGAAAAAAAGAAACGCAAAAAACCAAAACCAAAACCCAAAACATCTCCCACATTAAGGTCTTCACATAGGAAAACAGAACACAAATAGTCCAGAATAAGTATGTTTTCTATCTTGCACGTGTATATCTTACTACCATCTGTTGACATTCTAGCATATCCATCAAACTCTTGTGAATTTGGTTGATGTGAGTCCCTTCATCAGTGCCTGACTGACAACAGTGTCACTCATAAAAATCTTATAAAGATTGTCTGTAATCCTATGACCACCCAATGAATGATGTCCTTTCAGGGGCCAATCTAGATGACATTTCTTCAGTGTCTCCTACTTGCATCACTTAACATGGAGTAAGATGAAACAAGTTCAAGGGCCATGAGTGAGATAAAAACAAAAGGTGTGCAGAGATCCCATTTTGTGATGGGGTCCAGAATGGAATCCTGAACAAAGTGGCAATAGAGACACCCCTGGAAGAAAGGACATTATTTCAAATGGGACAAGTGACAGGGTGTGTGCATCTTAGGCAGGAAGGGAAATGTAGGGCATCTTCAGGGACAGGGACTCTGAGGGGTGCTAGCTTGGCTTTATGCAATGTCAGAGGCGGCAGGTAGCTTGGGAAGTATGATGTTTAGGGTGCACTGCTGGGGGCTATTGAAGAATTGGTCTTTCTGGTGGACATATATCTGTTTACATTACAATTAGCCAAGGCTCAGTGGTCCTTATTCCTGGGCTTCAGGCCCAGGATTAAAACTCATGTTGTCGAAAAAGCATGCCATTCTCCAACATGCCAAATCCATCTCTGCCTCAGGACCTTTGCACTGACTGCTCCTTTTGCCTGGAATGCTCTGTCCTGCTCCAATTTCCCCATGGCTGGCCCTCTCTAGTTATTTAGATCTCATCTCTAAAGCCAGCTTCCCCGCAAGGCAATGTGGCCCCTCTCACCATGTCATTACCCAATTTCATTGACAAATGAAATTTGTCACTCCTTAGAACATATTCTGCCTCTTTCCATTCCTTTGTGCTTATCTTTACTCTCTGGTGAAACCTCTCAGTCAACACCAAACTTCACATGAACCCAAAACCACATGGACTTTCTGTATGAATTTTGATTTCATTGGAACTGGCAGGACACTGGTAGTTTCCCTAGTTCAAACTACCATTTATCAAACAACTTTGAAAACAACTCTCATTGGATATGAGCCACAATATTTTCTGCAGGATATACAGTTACTTAACAAATTTTGCAGCTAGACTAAGGTAACACTCAGTAACACACTGAGAGAAGCACTCAGCACTGGGTTGGGTGTAAACACTTTGGGGGCATGCTATCCTTTTCTTCCTGCATCTAAGCAAAAGTATTGAACTGTAGTTTCTCCCTGAGTCCTCAGACAGTGTCTAGGACAGGGGTGCCATTATCAGAGGGGGAACATTTTAAGAGATTGGGAAAGAGAGCCAGACCATCTGGGTCAATCACCTGCAAATCTACCTAAGGTCATAATCAGCTCAGCCTTGAGAAACAACACGGAGGCCATCACCTTGGGTCTGACTATTGCCAGATCCCTGGCAGAAAGGGCCTGTTATATTTTGTGTCCCTTCCTTCGCGAATGAAATCATTTTGCCTATAAAGCAAATATACCAGACAGGGGTATTGTATGATAGCCTAGGGGCCAAATCTGGCCCACCTCCTGTTTTCACATAGCCGATAAGTTAAGAATGATTTTATGTTTTTCAGTGATTGAAAAAAAATGCAAAGAATCATAGATTCTATGTCCTGACATATAAAAATTGTATGGAATTCAAATTTCAGTTTCTATACATAAAGTTTTATTGACACAGCCACACTCATTCATTTGCACATAGTCTCTGGCTGCTTTCAGGCTACAGGAGCAGGGGTGGATAGTTGTGACAGAGACCGTCTGATCCTCAAAGCCTGATGTGTCACCATCTGGCCCTTTACAGAAAAAGTTTGCCAGCTCTGTTCTTGAATGCTGAATGTGCCCACAAGCCTGACTTTGGAAAGACTTGGATAAGAAGGAGTTTGTTTGCCCCTCAACATTAGTAATATTGCATCTCCTTTGCTCTGAAAACAGTGTCTGTGTAGAAAACCCACTTACATAGGATCCATAATCCACAGCCAGGGTCTGCAAGGCCCATGGGAGACCAAGGCCAATGAGGATATCAAACACGTTGCTCCCAATGGAGTTGGACACAGCCATGTCTCCCATGCCTGCAAGGATAAGAGGTTACTTGGGTTAGAATGGAGATCTCAGGGCAGTACAGGGAACCCCCGAGGGACTCTCTCAACCCTTTGGTCCGAGAGCCAGAGACTTAGCTGGTAGGTCTGCTAGCTCATTTGCTAGGTGAATCCCTTCCCAGACCATCACCTGTATTTTCAGTAGTATATGTATCTTCAGTAGACTGGAATGGAATACAAAAGAATGGAATAGAATGAGATACACATTCTACTGAGCTCTTGATTTTTACTTCAAACATGATCATGGCTAAATGTGAATGATTCCAAATACCAAATATAGTTCTAAGGATTCTGAAACACCTTTATGCAAAGGAATAAACTTGACAGTTCTGTTAAACCTCTCATGAGCTCACCAACCCATATATTTTAGTACCATATCCCAACTTCGCTACACTGTTCTCAATTCTTCTAAATAATTGAGCACTATTAAGAAAAATAATGTGGAGCACCTGGGTGGCTCAGTCGGTTAAGCGTCCAAGTCCTGATTTCTGCTCAGGTCATGATATCATGGTTTTGTGAGTTTGAGCCCCATGTTGGACTCTGTATGCTGACAGTGTGGAGACTGCTTGTGATTCTCTTTCCTTCTCTCTGCCTCTCCCTCACTCATGCTCTCTCTGTCTCTCTAAATGAATGAATTAATGAATGAATGTAACCAGTAAAATTTCCTGATTACTTCTAGGGGATACTACGCTAAGTGTTATAGCTGCACATTGTGTTTGTTAAAAACAAACCAGGCATATAAATTAGAGTGGGTGCCAGGGAAGGGCATGGCCATCTGGAAGGAGCGTCCACCTGTGAGCTTGGCTTTGAAGGAGGGGAGGGACTGCCGTAGTCTGATGACTGACCTGTGGCAACCACCACTGTCAAGGGTACTGCAGCTCAGCAGACCTTAGGTTATGGGTTTGTCTTCTCTAAGCTTCAGTTTCCCTAATCCATAAAATGGGGGTATGATCTTCCCTACTCCATGTAATTGTTTAAATTAAATAAGATAACATACCCAAACTGCTTTGCTCGGTGTGTGGCACTCAGCAAAGGTTAGCTATCATTACATTTATTACTATTTTTAATAATAGAAGGACGGTAATACAACCTTCAGAAGGGGATCTGGGTGTTACCTAGAAAACATCTCTACCTTTCTTAAGGGTAGATCTTCCGGCTTATTTCCCTGTTATTTTGATGCCAGTTAGCTTTTTGACCAACACAGCACTGAGTCACCCATCACCCTGGTAACTGCTATGCGGGTGCCCCAAAGCTCTCCCTGCCTACAGGGAAGCCTTCCTTCCTCCCCCATCCCTGCCCCCATCTAACTGGAGGCCTCACCTTGTCTGGCCACGATGAGGCTGGCCATGCAGTCGGGCACACTGGTTCCAGCTGCCAGGAAGGTGATCCCCATGATGACATCAGGAATCCCCAGTGTGTAGCCAATGATTGTGACCTGGATGAGGCAGGAAGAGGTGGTGAGCAGGGGGCCTGTGCCAGCCCAGCCCGCTCGTGGATCCTCTGCCCAGCAAACAGAAAAGGTTGCAGATTGGCTAGTCTGCCAGGGAGTAATGTCTGCTTTCTGTATCAGTGAAAAGGGTAAAGAACATTGCATGGAGCAGACCAGGACTACAGGTCAGGAGACCAGGGTGCAATGATGGAGCCCAAGTTTTCCAACCAAAGACTGGCATTTTATACATGTTCCTTTCAGGTGAGGCAGCCGTCCTAAGACAGGAGAAACAGTTTCTGGCAAAAGGTGATACTGGGACAGAATATTTGAATTTAGGATGGTCTTGGGAAAGAAATCCAGAATGGATGACCGCCATCTTGTGCTGGCAATTTGAGTATCTGAGCTCAGAGCTGCACAACTATAACTCACAAGAACTTAAAGCTTGGGAAAATTGTCCACACTATACTTGCTTATGTTGATTTAGTACTCAGGCACCGTGCTAAGTGATGTTCATGGGTTTTAACTTAATAAAGTCTCACAACAACCCTACAGGGTAGGTGCTAGATTACCTCCACTCTTCAGATAGGAGCGGAGGCCCTGCTCAAGGCACTTGTGCTGGTCAGTGAGAGGGGGCGCTTTATGGGGACAGGCTCCTCTGCACAGGCAGCCATCAGCATTTGCATAGAAAGGGTTAAGCCAGAAGGCAGAAACAGGTGCTACCCAGGCAGTGCTTGCATTATGCAAATGAGCCCATTCTTGGCACCTGATTTCCTGGAGTGGGGAAATAAGAGAGGCAGGCAGTTGGAGAGACTAGCTGTTGAGGGGCCATCGGTTAAATGGAGGTAACTGGAAAAAGAAAGCAATTCCCCATATGCTGGCGTAAGGAGTGGTCAACCTGCAGGAGCAGAGATGATTAGGTCATTTTAGTATGCCACCTGAGTGCCTTCGCTTTCTAGAAAATTAAGAGAAACACAAACCATGTGTTGTAAATAGCGCACTCTCTTTTCAGCTCTCCCCCGCCTCTCCACCCCACTGTAAGAGACACCTATCCCTGACTTGACTCCAAAGGTCACAGTCGCTCCTTCCCCATCCAAAGGTTTGCGGGATGTTAAACCTGCTGGGGTACCTGGCTTCCCCCTCTCAAATCAGAAAATGCACTTCATTTCCATTCCGTGCAGAACTGATTTGGGGAAGGTGTCGGGCTTTCTGCCTCTCACCCTCCAGGGAGGAAAGTGAGATGCACTTGTTCCCAGGAGCCTTTTGTGAAATGGAGCTGGCCAAAGTGTGTTTCTCCCTTCTTATCCCTCAGCTGGGTCCCTGCAGGAATCCGGTTTGGCTCGGTGGTATCTGGCCTGGAACAGAGCTGGAGTTCCTGCTCTTGTGAGTGTTATTATTACTATGCTTGTGGTTTTGTCTGGAGTTTGGGGAACCGATTCTCCAGGTGGCTGGGACCAAGTCTCATATTTCTCTTTGTGTTCTCCCTTACTCTCGGCCATTTCCCAGGACTGAGAACCTTCAGCAGGGTGGAAGGAGGAAAACGGCGGGGGGGGCCCCAGGCCACTTGGTAGGCTTGTAGGTGGGTGGACCTGGGAAAACCAGCCTGCACGTGAAGGTTAGAAACACCAAAACTATTCCTCAAACCTGGAACAGAGATGGCACCCAAAAAATATGTCAAATAAAAGAATCAATGATTCCTGGATGGAGGAGAAACCCTACCAGATTTGGGTTGAAAAACATCTGTAGGGGCGTCTGGGTGGCTTAGTCAGTTAAGTGTTTGACTTCAGCTCAGGTCATGATATCTTGGTTCCTGAGTTGGAGCCCTGCCTTGGGCTGTGTCGACAGCTCAGAGCCTGAAGCCTATTTAGGGCTTGCTTTGGGCCTGCTTTAGGCCTGCTTTGGATTCTGTGTCTCCCTCTCTCTGCCCCTTGCCTGCTCACATTCTGTCTCTTTCTCTCGCTCAAAAGTAAATAAACATTAAAAAAAATTGTTGATGTTGAAGGCAAAGGATAATTTGTGAGTTAACTGTCAGGTTTACAAATTTGCGATGATTTCTGAAATGATCTCTTCAGAACCCTTTTTTAGCTCTTGGGTTTAATTCTCCAGAATTTATATTACATTTCTGTCCAACTCTTAACCCAGATTAATTTAGATTTGAACAGCTTTTCATTTCTGCCTAACTCCACTTTGACTGGACTAGGTTTGCTCCCCAGTTAAAAAGCGGAGTTGTAAATGGGCAATGCATTTGGGATGGTTGTGTTTCCTTAAAATGGCTTTGGGGCAGAGGCTCTTTTGAGCCATAACCGCACAACCAATGCCAGTACTTGAATCATTGTTTTAGCTTCAAAAGGGACCCTTGAGTGGTCACCAGGTCTAATGACCTTATTTACTGGTTGACAAAACTGAAAATTAGGGGAAGTGACTGTGACAGATGGGATTATTACTCCCCAATTCTTCAGGCCTTTCCTTCACGCCCTTTGCCTGTGGCTCTGCTGTCCTTCCTGCTAGTATATGTGCTGCCGAAGTGAGCACTGTCCTTCCTGCTAAAGGCGGAGTATATTCTCCCCACTCCCATTGATGTTGGGCACAAGTCACCAGCCAAGGCCCTAGGAGGCACCTTCATGTTTCCACCAGTCCTCTAGCATTCCAATGATCCATTATGAGAAGGACATTCCCTGGGTAGCCACGGTCCCAAGGAAAATGAGCAAACATGGGGTAGACATGAAACCCACCCACAGCTTGAACCAAATGTAACCATGCTGTAGCTGGAAGCAGAACTGCTCAGTCATCGCCTGCTACGGTGACTCAAACCACAGTCAACCTGCAGATACGTGAGCAGAAGGATAAATTCTTGTGATTCTAAACCACTGAGTTTAGGGGTGGTTTGTTAGGCAGCTTATTAAGGTAATAGCTGACTGATGCAGTTACTGGGCCGAAACTGCACTCCCTATTCCCCTTTGATTGAGCGTATTCTTCCCTCTAAAGAGATCTAGCAATGCTGCGGGGTCCTGACTCCACTCACCATCCACACCATCATGTAGGAGAAGGCTGCAATCCATAACGTGGAGGAAGCAAATGTCACCATGAACCATTTTTCCCAGCGTGGCTTGTTGCAGTTGGGTACAGTGAAGTATAAAACAAAACTCAGTGGCCAGGTGAATGCCCACTTCACTGTTTCCAGTTTTCCAGCTAAGAGGATAAAAAAGGCAAAAAAGAAATTAGTTAACTTCCTCTCTCTGTTTTACCAGCCCTCCATGCTGCTTGCCCCAGACATTTACAGCCTAATTGATGGCCTGGGAAATAAAACTTATTATGTTGTTCTTTTCATAAAAGACACAAATGTCTTCCACCAGCAATGAAACCTGGTGTACAAAACCCAGTAGAATAAAAAAAAGTTATGAACTGCTCACCTGCTAGTTAGGCACCCAAATGATAGATACTTCTGAGTACACAGGGTGGGGGAGATGGTTTGGTAAATGGGGCCAGGTGGGAAAGGACGAGGAAGATTCTCAGACACAAAGGGAGGGGAGTGTGGGGGGTGTGGGTGAAGGTGGGGGAGGGGAGGCAGGAAGACCAGCAGTCAGCCTGGGGTCTGTTCTCCCCATGGTTAGATAACAAAATCTTTACAGATTATAAAGTGTCAGTGGTCACAGCGCCATCTAGTGGAATAGCTCAACATTGTCAACTCACTGAAATCTTGAAAGATTTGAAAGCTCTCAAAGTTGTCAAAACACTGCTTGGGTGTTTGTATCTCAAGCTGATACGAATTTGCAAATTAGTCATTGATTTCTGTCTCTCTAAATACCTGCTGCCAGGAACAAGGTGATGGATTGACCAGTGATGACCTGATCCTATCATCTCTGTGTTGTCTGAGCACGGTGTTTCAGAGATACCCATAAATGCTTATTTTGGTGACTCTATTGCCATGAATCCCTTGTCGCCTCAGATTTGACAAACATATCAGTTCTCATTTGGCCTTTGTTATAATCCTGCTTAACTCCTAACACCTTTGGTAAGAAATGCATTGTATACATTCCCTTTTCCAATGGAACACGTCCACCTTCCAGAAAGTTCCCTGAGCCTCTTTCCAGTCTGTCTTCCACCCGTTGCCACCATAGTTTAGTTTTTCATGTTGTCCACCTTCAAGTAAGGAAAATCATATGGTGTGTGATTTTAGTCAACATGCGTTTTGAGATTCATTTGTGTGTCAGGAATTCATTCCACTTAGATTGCTGTATAGCCTTCTATCCTATGGATACACAACTTATTATCCATTCTCCTGTGGATGGGACTTTGGGATTGTTGCCAGTTCTCAGGTATTACAACTGAAGTGTCCATGAGCATTCTTGTATACTTTTTTCTATGGGCATGTTTTTATCTCTCTTTGGTGAAGACCCAGGAATAGAATTGCTGAGTCAGAGGGTGAGTGTTTTTTCTAACTTTGTATGAAACTGTAGAGCAGTCTTCCAAAAATGATCATCCCATTTTATATTCCCACCAGAGTTAAGGAGGTATTTTTAAAATGATACTTTGAACGATGATTAATAAAGTGCTAAATGAAATTTATTTTGTAACTTTATAGTGGAATCCAGCACTTTCCCAGTTAGCTGCTACAGGATGGGGACAAATGCCACAGACACTAGGGACTGTTTGGCCAGATTTCAAAGCAAGAAAGCCGTTGGAGGATTTTTGTGAGCAGTTTTAAAAATGCTGTAGAATCTAGAACATAGTCAGACCCTTGGATCCCAAAGGCATCCTGGGGTTCTGCATGCTGCTAAATCCTGTAATGTGGTGATGTCACTTACATATCTGGGGCTCCGGGGACCCCCTCACTGGCCTTCTAGTCTTCTTGAGGCCCCCACACAGAGAGACTCGGTGCAGTTTGAAATATGCACACTCCATCAAAGTTACAAAGAAATACACCAATGGGAAGAGGAATGACTGCCCTCTGGCTCTGTCATCCTTCAGAAATTCTTCAGAAAATTAAACAAACAAAAAAAGAAATCGGAACTTATGAGTGTAGGAGCTTAGAAAATGATATTACGTACAGCTGCAAGCAGTGCATGTTAGCACCAATGAATCTTGAGTTTTCTCCTCTCGGCTGCTTTAGAAAATTCTGTCTTGACTCTGGGGGGCCTTATATATAGAAAACAGTTTTCTGTTTCATGATATAGATGCTTTATGTGAATTATGGCTCTACTGTAACAGGAACAAATATACAGTAGAAATTCAATCAGTATGGGGTGCCTGGGTGGCTCAGTTGGTTATGCGTCTGACTTTGGCTCAGGTCTCATGATCTCACAGCTCGTGTGTTCGAGCCCTGAATTGGGCTCTGTACTGACAGCTCAGAGCCTGGAGCCTGCTTCAGATTCTGTGTCTCCCTCTCTTTCTGCCTCTCCCCTGCTCATGCTCTATCTCTGTCTCTTAAAAATGAATAAACATTAAAAAAAAAGAAAAGAATCTGTCAGTATAATCAAGAATGTAATGTAACTAAAACAGCTCCTAAGCAAACCAAGTGATAGAGAAATGTGCTTTTTAAGGGATTTTGAGGAGCAGGAGCAGTCAGATAAGAAACATTCTTATATTTTGGAGTATTCTTTTCAGCCTTTTTTCTTGTGAAAGTGTGTTTCCCTACATCCACATGTAAATGTTTCTATTTCTGTTAGTCAATGATAAGGCTTTCTTCATGCAAGGGATAAGAATATATGTACAACTTATACTCTGCATAGGTGTAAATAATTTCATATATGCCATAAGAATTTAACCACTATGTATATTATATGCACATATAAACACAGTGATGTTAATGCATGTGCATTCTCAGCTGGCTTAAATTTCCACTTCTAAATAAAAAGGTAAAAATGGCTTCCTTTCCTCTTGCATCAACAGTATTTCTGGATATTTCCCCATCTTTTCATGCATTGCTATGTGGTGCAAACAGAACCCTCCAGGGATAGGTTTATTCCTTCATTTAACAAATATTTATTGAAAGCCCCTCTGCCAGAGTGTGCCAGGTGCCGCTTTGGGTTTTGAGGCTATAGCCATGAATGAAGAAAACAAAACTCTCTGTGCATGAACCCGATGTGCCAGTGATTATGTGATTTCTCGGAAGTCAGCCAGGGGACATGAAGCGGGGACTCTGAGCATTACAGCATCCCTTTGAGTGTGACTTGGCTCCAAAGAGCAAAGGATCTGTTATTTTGTTTTTTTGTTTTAATTTTTTGGTCTTTATTTTGAGAGACAGAGACAGAGAGCGAGTGTGGGAGGGTCAGAGAGAGAGGGAGACACAGAATCTGAAGCGGCTCCAGGCTCTGAGCTGTCAGTACAAAACCTGATGCAAGGCTCGAATCCACAGACTGTGAGATCATGGCCTAAGCCAAAGTCAGACACTTAACCAACTGAGGCACCCAGGTGCCCCACAAAGGACCTGTTCTTAAGTTATATTCCTTATTGACATTTTAAAGAAGCTTAATTCTATTGAGAAGAAAAAAATCATTGCTCATCATTATAGGCCTAGATTAAATATATCAATTTGTTCTAATTATACAGGCAAGAAAAATGTACACTGTTTTAGAATGGAAAATCTAGAAAAGTTTAAACAAGAATTCCACTTATGATAAATATACTCAAATTTCAGTGTACTTCTATTCAGTCTTTTTTCTGTGGAAGTATGTCTGCCTATGTACACATGTAAACATTTCTATTTTTGCCAGTCAACAGTAAGGTTTTCTTCATGCAAGAGATAAGAATATATGTGCAATGTATATGTATATATATGCACATAGACATATACTGTGCATAGGTGTATATAAAACATATATACGATATGAACTTAGCCTATACACATATTATATGCACATATAAAAACACAGGTATGTTAATATCTGTGCATATATCATATAAGCATACAAGACAGTATACAAATGTATATTATATATGAATAAACACATTAGATGTATACATTATATCAACATGTGCACACTGCACATATATGCACATACTTGTATTTGTGTATGCATACATATATGCACACACAATGTATGAGTGCACACATACAGACATCATAGATATGCCTATATTTACATATTTCCACATAATTTCTTAATTACTAATTGTAACTGCTCATTATAGTCAAGTTCTGGAGAGAAGAAAGCCCTACAGTTGTGACAGGAACACAGACAGCCCACGCCCCTACATTACTGTGAGAGGGGAAAATGTCCCCACCGTGTGGCCAGATCTTTTTCAGGCCAAAGGAACTTAGTGCAGAGGAACCGGATGTGGGGCTCCCCAGACTGAGTCCTCCCAGCTCCTTGAGTGGCCTCTGTTGGCCGCACTGCTTGAAGAGGTCTCCCTGCCCAAGGCAGGGCCTGCTGGAGACTCAGTCCCCTAGCCTCCGATGCAAGTTCCTGAGTCCAGGAATGAAGTTTGGCCTCAGTTGGTGCAAGGGGACAGAGGATAAAAGTTGGACAATCTCCCCACTCTCCATGTCAAAGGCAGACCCTGGCTCTGAATGAGGCTTCCCTAAGGCTCAGGGGAACTGTACAGATCACCGGTGTGACTCCAGGGTGCTACCCCTCACTGCCTCGGGTATGGCCCACAGACAAACAGCACCAGTGTCATCTGTGGGCTTGTTATAAGTGCAGAATCTTGGGCCTCCCACCAGAGCCTGCATTTTATCAAGGGTGGCCAAGGTGAAGACCTTGGGATTCCACTTACTGTCTTGGAAGCTCAGGGGCGGGGGGCAGGAATGAAGCAGAGACCCTGAGGAGTGGCAGGACCAGGCAGGCATGGTTTCTCCTCTCATGTCCGCGCTTCCAAAGTGTGCAGGGGCCTGAGGTGGGCTTCATGAACCCATGCCTACAGCCACATCTCTTAACATATGAGGAGACCAGATGATGTAGCTGGAAGCCCCAGGCCTCCTCATCTGCAACTAAGCCCAGAGATGAGGAGGGAAGGTGAGCAACAGTTATAAGGCACCTTGAAACCTCAGGGTTAGGCCTGGCATTTATCCCATTCAGGTTAGAAAAACAAAACAAGTGATCCGAAGAGGGCCCCCCTTTGTCCCACTAAGTAATGAGCCTCAGTTGTGGAAGCCAGTTATCTGGTGTCACACATGTGTCTTTAGTGTGAGGTAGATGGGTGCACTTGGGGCTTTTGGGAGGCCAACATGGCCCCTTAGAGACTCTTCACTTGGCCTGAGAGCTTTCATCAGTGAAACTTTAGCAAAACAGTTACTTTTAGAGCTTGGTTATGGGCTGCCAGTGGTGAACTCTGAAAGCAAAGGCTGGGCTGGGCAGAATTTTAGATGTAGGCTTCCGAGAGTCTATGCCCTGATTCTCAGAACCTGCGGAGGCCAACCCACCAGTTCTGTGACTATGCTCTGCTGGGTCATAGCACTGACTCCCTCACAGGGAAATTATGCAGTTGGGCTTGATCTAGGCCCCACAAAAGCTGAAAGGGAGGGCCAAGAGATTAGAAGTGTGCAAAGGACCCAAAGTACCATTGCTGATTTGAAGAAACCAGGCCTTCAAGAGCAGTGAGCAACCCCCCGCTGACAGCCAGCAGGGAAAGTGGACTCAGCCTTACAACCCACAAGGAACCGGATTTTGCCAACAGTCTGCATGTATCTGGGAGTGACTGTCCCCAGGGTTTCTGGGAAAGACTAAGCCCTGTCTGCACCCCCAATATGGCCTTCAGAGGGTCTGAAACCCAGCCATGCTGTTTTAAGCCACTAAATTTGTGGTGACTTGTTATGCAGCAATAGAAAATGAACACAAACGTTCATAAGGGAGAAAGAGTGGGGCCTGGTCACTTCATCCTTAAAATGCTTTTGTCCTGGCTGATAGGGAAGAAGGTCGCCAAGAAATATAGCCAAAGGTGGCAAAATGGGTAAAGAGCCAGTATACTTTTTTTTCCAATCAAGATAATCTTCTAACAAGTAATGATTTAACTCTGGCTGGGCAGTTCAGGACTTTGGGGTATAGGATCTGAGTGAGTATTCTCTAGTTAGTTTTGGTAAACATTTGATGAAGTTTAGATCTGAGGAACCCTGAGGGGGCATAGGAGAGCAGCTCTGGTCCTAGTTTCACTTGATGTCACCTTGCATCTGAAAATAACACAGAACTCTGAGACTCCACACCCACATCCCATCATTAAATGGCCTTTCAAGTGTGTCAAGCAATCCTTCCCCAGAATTCAGAGTCCTCCTGGATATTCAAACATCCTGGAGAAGTTGCACACATTAATTAAGCCTCATAGACTTGACCAGGGCATTCTTTCCTGAAGCAGCCAGAAGTTCTAGCAAATAGGTATAATTCTTTGGACTTGGTCCACTCATTCCAGTAATGGGTGGGGTAGGAGGACAAGGTCTCTGGAATAGCCAAGTCATTGTCAGGCAGCAGTCAGGAGAGGACAACTACCTTGGTGGCTGGGGTCCTGAAAAGTATACATGCCTTATCCCTCCCCTTCAAGGTACCAGGGAGATTCCCTCTGCCAGTCTCACTGTATGAGATTTAGCTGGGGTGCTTTTTGCTTAGGTCTGTATCTATGGTGGCATCTTAGGTAATGGGAAAGGAGAGACCTGAAGGTGGGTGAGGGGTAGGAAGTGAGAAGAACAAAAGCCAACTGGGAAGGCTGCACATGTTCCCCTAGTCTGGCTTTGACAGGACAGCTCCCCCAGCCAAATGTAATGGGTGGGTGAAGAGCTTCTTCCCTTGAGCACCAAGCTGTCTCCCCAACATGGGGTCTGTGCATTTCCTCCTTAGCACTAAAAGGTCCCACAGAGCAGCTAAGAGAAGATCTTCCTCCACAAAGTGTCAACAAAATTATACATTTGATCAAAGAACCCACATTTCAGCCAATGATCATGTGTCGCCATCTTGTTCATCTGGACCCTCTAAAACAGAGTCTTGCCCATGGTAGGAGTTACTGTAAATATTTCTATATTCGTGTATAGAGATAGTTCTTTGAATTGGATGGTAAAAAGATCATCAAAGTCAAGGACATGTACTAAGTGCCCTAAAATAGCTCCCAATACTAGCCCAGACATAGGTCCTCTTACAGGGGAGGTCGAATGGTGTGTATGGTCCTTCATCATCATCTTCATCATCCTCTTCCTCTTCATCATTCTCGTTGTTGTCATTGTCCTCATTCTCATTCTCTGTCTCGTTACCAGCTTCAGCAACAACATCATCCCTCCGAGTCCCATTCACGCCTCTGTCTGGGCCACTGCTGGGTCCTGTCCCATTCTCCACGGTGTGCTTAATTGGTATTTTGATGGCCACCTCAGATTCTCCATTGGCATAGGCCCTACTGTTTATGAGTCTTTGCCTCTGGAAAGAGAAAGTCACATTCTTACCACAGTCAGAGGGACTGTAGATCCTTACAACTAGAACACCAGCTATTAGGACATTTTTCAGGCTGTGATAGGGAGATGCTTCCAGAAGACTCTTCAGTGAAGTCTTAAGGGATTCCTCAAAGTAATAAGCAACTCAGACAACCTCCTTCTGGGAGGAAGGATTCACCTGTTATGACCCACAGGAGTTTGAAAATCCCTTTAGAGGAAATATTGTATCTCTCCAACATGTCCTTCTTTTCTATCAGCATTCTTGATCCCTGGGCACTACACTATTATCTTTCTTCTCTGGACTGCAGGAATCACTTGGTCCATATATGAGAAAGCCACACAAATGTGTTTGGACTAGTGTATCAATAAGGCTGTCACTTCAGAAAAAGGGATACACAGAAAAATTCAGGTCAGAGACTATATTACTTTAAAGTAAGGCAAGCTTGATTTAGCAACTGCTTTTGTGAAGTTCACATCAGAGGGTTCTACCCATATGTAAGATGAAAAGAAATAGGTAGGTAGAGAGGATAGGAGAGTTTTTCTATATAACTGTGAGCCTGATCATGTCTTTCAACACGTGGGAGGAAGAGCAAGAAATAGGATGTACAGCTGGCTCCATAAGCAAAGATGTTGGGAAATAGCTGAGGAATATTATTGTGTTCAGTGCTGAGTTTGGTATTTCTGTTTTCAGAGTGAGAAACTTCCTCCCCTTCCCAAAGTCTCCCACCCCTGTCCAGTGGCAAACACAGAATTTCCCAGATACCTCATTGATCAACATGCGACTGGCCATGGAGAGGCGGGTCTTGGGGGGAAAGTGGCTGGTGATCATGATTCGAAGTCCAGCCTCAGAGAAAGAAAGCTGGTGAGGGTAGGCTGACAGCAACTCATCTACCATGATCACAGACGCTTTGCGGTGGAAATTGGCTAGGGAAATTAAAAACAAAAAGTAAAGATAACATTGAGGCTAGGAGCAGGAAAGAGATATTTATGTAGTCTTCTTTCCCTTCCTTTTCTCCCCTTCTCCCTCCTTCCCGCCCCCACTCCCTCCTATCTACTCATTTATTCATCTGTCCATCCATCCTATCATCTACCCCTCTATCCTTCCTTCCATCTACCCAATCATCCATCCATTCATCCATCTACCCACCCATCCTCCCTCCCTCCCTTCCTCCCTCCCTCCCTGCCTCCCTCCCTTCCTTCCTTCCTTCCTTCATCCATCCTTCCATCCATCCATCCATCTATCCATGCATCCGTGCATCCATCCTGCCATCTAACCATCCAACCACTCATCCATCTGGCCATCCATCCAAGGAAAACTGTAGTGGGCAGACTCTAGAGAAGAGTCAAACTCTTCTTTGCATGAGGCTCACTGATACAGCTTGTTTGAAATGACCTGAAACAATTTAAGTATCACTCACTGGCACAGTAAAAATAAGTGATAACCTAAGAGAATTCCTCTGTGTCTTCAAAGGATTTTTTTCTCCACCAATCAGTCCTGGGGCACAGGAAAGATCCCAATAATATTTAGTAACCCTTTATGCCTTTCAAATGTCAACAATGTTCAATGTCCTGAGCTGTTAAAAGCTATAGAACTGACTTTAATGCCCAGTGCAGGCCTTAGTGGAGAAACGCGCACACTGCTGTAGCCCAGTCTATGAGCAGGGCTGACAGACAGGGGTAGGTGGCTGAGCTGGCCACATTACAGAGGGCCAAGGCCCAGCGGGGCCCAAATCGGTACACAAGATTTGTTGACAGGACTGATAAAAAAGTTTTACCAAGGCCCAAGTTCCCTCTCTGTGAACATGTGATATAAGCACACCACTCACAGGTACCTGGCCACACACCTGGTCCTCACTCCTGTTTTCCAAGCCACTAAACCATGAAATGATGTCTGGAAACACTGACTAATATGAGGTAGCTCTTTTTGGTTCCCTAAGAGTATTCCTTTTATGGTTAAAAACCATCCAGAAGAGAGGAGATTAAATCCTTATGTGGGATGGCACTGAATACTCTTAAGTCTTTTGTTAAACATAACTAGAAGAGTATATCACATAATCAATTTTATTTTCCTTTTTTAAAATGTCTTTGTAATGTTTTATTTATTTTTGAGAAAGAGAGAGCGTGAGCAGGGGAGGGTCAGAGAGAGAGGGAGACATAGGATCCGAAGACAGGCTCCAGGCTCTGAGTTGTCAGCACAGAGCCCAACATGGGGCTCCAACCCACGAACCGTGAGATCATGACCTGAGCCGAACCCAGGCGCTCAACGAATGAGCCACCCAAGTGCCCCACATAATCGATTTTCAAATTCAAATAATTACCCACAGATTTCAAACTCAGACATATATTTGAAAATAACATATATTTTCTAATTTCTTTTTTGTTTTTCCTACAAAGCAACCATATGGGACCAAGAAGAAATAAACCCACATGTTTTTTGGAGAAAGTTAAAAGAAATTAAGTGAAACAAAAAAAAAAACCACATTCTAAGGCAAAAGTAAATGATAATTTTCTGTGTTCCTCTAAGAAAGAATATTATTAGGGAGCACTATCTTAGTTCTTTTAGTATATCAACTGCTTAATGAGAATGTATTGAATATAAGAATTGCTTTGAAAAAAGTGGGGGGTAATTTGCCATGTTATTTTGCAGCTTGGAAACTGAGATAATGTAGCCTGAAAGAGAATTTGGATATAATAGTATACTAACAACAATGATCACAAATGGGGTATTTTACATTCTTTATCTCCTCTACTTGTTAAAAAGTCATCCCCATTTTGCAGAAGAGAAAATCATGGCCCACTTCACAGTCACACAGCCAAAATGTGAGTCAATACCTCAAACCACACTCCCTCTCCCAGTCTTCTCTTTTTTACAGTCCTCTCCTAATTCCTCCTCCCCCTTGTCACTCCCAGCATATGTTTTGCTCAAGAACTTCACAAAGCTTTCTCAGGCGGGCTCATCACCAGGTATGACTGCCTCAGGATGCAGCCAAAGGGAGGCGGGGGGACCAGACCCTTCTCTCCTTCAGTCTGCTCTGGGACAGGCAGCCATCCCACCAAGCCCGCCATAGCGCCCCAGGAAGACTCTCAGGACTCCCTCTTGGACTGAGGCTCCACTCGGTTACCTTTCTTGAGTAGCACCACAGTTGCGTCACAATTACTGCTGTCATCGATTTCCGCATTGTTGGCTAAGCCGTTGACCATGTTTCCAGTACCTTTCGTTCTTCTTTCAAAGCACTGATGGATGCAAGCGTTATATCTGAACAAAGTAACGAGCAGAAGGGGTCTGTCAGTTTTTGCTGTTCCCCCACTGCCCACCCCCCCCATCTGCTGTTCTGCACTGCTCCCAGTCTAGGTGTGGTGTTATCATTGTTATTATTTTGTCCTTCCGTTTTCCCTGCAGAAAATGTTACCTGTCCTATTTTCCAACTTAAGGATCTATGGTAAGTGAAAATAAAACCAACATTACATAAGTCAATAGAGACACACTGCTTTCTTTGCAACTTCTTCAAGGTCAATGGAGGTACCCCAGGATTGAGATCCTCTGCCCACAGTCTGTGAATGGAAGGGCCACCATGAGGCTCAGTGGTATGGGCAAGGTCTACCTTCTCTTGGCCATGTCTCCAGGACTCTTTGCTGTCAGGGACCGACTCAGCGGGGGAAGGAACAGGTGTCACACCTACGCTGCTACCCAGTGTGTCACAGTCTGCGTGTTACAGGCTGGCTGGCACTCTAGGTCTCTGTCTGTGTTTGGTTTTCTAAAATCACAGGTTGGGATCCTGTGAATCTCTCTTAATGCTGGGCTATTGGGGTGCCTGGGTGGCTCAGTTGGTTAAGCATCCAACTTTGGTTCAGGTCATGATCTCATGGTTCATGAGTTCAAGCCCCGTGAACTCTCAAGCTGTTAGCTCAGAGCCTGAAGCCTGCTTCAGATTCTGTGTCTCCCTTTCTCTCTGCCCCTTTCCCATTCACACTCTGTCTCTCTGTCTCTGTCTGTCTCTCTCTCTCAAAAAAGAGAAATATTAAAAAAAATTTTTTAAGGTTGGAGCAACCAATTATAATGAGTGGGATTTATTCGGATTCTGATTTTTTAAAATTTTTATTTATTTCTAGGAGAGAGAGAGAGAGACAGCGTGAGCAGGGGAGGGTCAGAGAGAGAGGGAGACACAGACTCTGAAATAGGCCCCAGGCTCTGAGCTGGCAGTCAGCACAGAGCCCGACGCGGGGCTCGAACCCACAAACCGCGAGATCATGACCTAAGCGAAAGTCGGATGCTTAACCAACTAAGCCACCCAGGCGCCCCTGGATTCTGATTTTTTAAAGTTTATGAGATTAAAAGAAACCTGTAAAAATTGACATTCAAGAGATCATTAAAAGTTTGAACATTGATTTGGTATTTAATTACACTAAAGAAGTAGCATTAATGTTGGGTATGATAATGACGTGGTGATATCCTTTTAGAGATGTATACTGAAATTTTTATAGATGAACTGGTGTGCTGTCTGGTGCTTCAAATCATGTGGAGGAAAGGAAAAGGATGGGTGGATGGGGTGTGGGCTACTGGCCATCAGGGCTGGTGATGAGCATGGGGAGGGGCTATTCTGTTAGCTTTTATAAATATTCAAATTCTTCTTTAAAATTTAAAAAAATTTTTAATGTTTACTTATTTTTAGAGAGAAAGAGAGAGAGCAGGGGAGGGGCAGAGCTAGAGGGAGACACAGAATCTGAAGAAGGCTCCAGGTTCTGAGCTGTCATCACAGAGCTTGATACAGGGCTCAAACCCATGAACTGCAAGATCATCACCCAAGCTGAAGTTGGATGCTTAAGTGACTGAGCCACCCAGAGGCCCCTAAATATTCAAATTATTCTTAATGAAAAGTTCTCCCCATTTTGTAAACTCAAGAAGAATGTCTTGCCCTACTGATAGAGTTATGGGGGACAGGCAATATTTCTGTCATCAGAATCCACAGAAATACCAACTTGCAGTACAACTGTGTGTTACACATTTATTTGGATTTGGATAACAAAGTAACAACACTATGTATAGTATTGTTATGAGAGCTTTCTTGAAACAAGATAGTGGTTAATAACTTAACTATGCTGTCACATTGCATCCTTACAAACAACCTTTGTGGTAGGAGGCATTATGCATCCTGTTTTGGAAGAAGGAAACAGATTCAAGATGGCTGAATGACTTGGCCAAGGTCTTACTGCTGGCAAATGGTGGGTGGAAGCTGTGACCAGGCAGAGCTGAATGTGACACCCTTGATTTCAATCACCAAACTACACTGCCTCACCTGGGGGCCAAATCCTAAAGAAGGAACTCAGATATGTATAGAAATCAATCTTCACTAAGGCCAACTATGCCTCATGCTCCCTTAAGATTTCTATCTACTTGGCCTAAACTTAAATTGATTTTTGACCTTCACACAGAATGTTCAAAGTCATCCCCCCAGGGGGCAGCTGACAACTCTAATATATGCTGTTTTTAACTGATGCTACTCAGTTTTATGTTTTTAATTGAATGTTTTAAATTTTGTGCCTGCACCCTGAAGCTATTTTATTGTGGAGTGTGCAATTTTATAAATCAGATTTTGTAAAACCCAATGATTAAAGCCTCTGGTTGCAGATGGGGATGGCTAAAGAGCAGAGATTTCAATTTAGAACTTGGGACCAGAATTGATGCAGAAAATTCTGTGAGCACAGTAGCTGCCATTCCCCATTTTATTTGTATCCTGCTGGTTTGAGCAGCTGGAAGGTTGGTAAAGTTGAGGCATCAGCAGAAACACACCTCATTAGCTTTTACACCGGGCATAGTTTGGGGGCAAGGAGAGAGACTGTTTACAGTGTTATCTTAATGTCCACAAGCCCTGCCAGTAACTCATGGGATTTATGATGGCTCGGTATGGGGGTGCAGGGGTCACACGATGCATGCTAGCAAAATTCCTCAATCTTTCTTCCCTTTAGACCAGCTCTGGTGTAAGCCCTCCTTATTCTGTGAAGCCCCTAGTGAATGTACAATAGGACATGCTGTCATCTAAATTCAGATTCAAAACCCAAGATCCATGTTGGGCACAGAGCAGTCAATGCTTCTGGAATAAATGACTGATTCACCTTTTCAAAGGGGAAGAAAAAGACTCTTGACTCTTTGGGAACTCGAACTTAGAGACTTAAAAAGTTTTTTAAAAAGGGGTGAAATAATCAATTTAAAAAACACTGAAAGAAGATGTGTGCATTGTTGAGGCTTCCTCATAGTGACCCTGATTCCCTAATGGTTTTGCTATTTAAGAGGAGGAGCAAGATGGTTTCAAAGACTTTTCCTTTGGAGTCTAGAAACTCTAGAAGGCCTGTGGGCCAACTCCGATTTTTGTGGAAGCCCATTAATTGGTATTTTTAAATGGAAGGTGATGAGTCATAAAAGCACCTGATTTCTTTGTCAGTTATTCCATGGTACCTCCACACCAGCATACTCTAGAAATATGCTCTTCTAGTAACAAGACCCAGGTATCAAGACAGCTCCTGAGGTGAAGGCTGAACGCTATATTGAGTGGATCGACAGCAGACTGCTTACAGCCCACACTGAACATTAGCTAAGCCAGTTCCTACCTTTATTGTCCATGTGATGTTAGTCAATGGCCAGACTGATTTCTCAAAACATGTCTCTCAGACACTAGTGGCCAGAATTAATTTTTCTCAGACCTCAATAGCAAAGACAACTTGACATGTCAAATTCTAGACTACTACCTGATTTATCCAAACTGGCAATTGCTGATTGTGTTCTACTTTCATGCCCCTGAGAAGTAGTCACATACGCTGGGGGAAGTATGGGTTAATTTAGAATGAAAGAAACAGTTCCCAGGGGGTTCAGTAGCTGCAGCATGAAATGTCTCTGCATTATTCATAAGTTTCTTATCTCAATGATACTTGGCAAAAAGATGAACCAGCAGGTTCACAGCCATGGTGCTTACATTTTACCTTAGAGTAAGGGAAACACCAGCAATTTAATTCTTGATACAAAGAGTAAGATACCCAGGCTCCAGGGGGAAAATGAACATATGAAGTGGTGGTTTTAAAATACATCAGCAAATTCTTTGACACTCCTCCTTTCAATAGGTGAAGCAGATCCCTTGAGTGCGGGCTAGGCTTACTTCTAATAAACAGAATATGACAGAAGTGACAGTATGACTTGTGAGACCAGATTATAAAAGGCACGGGGGCCCTTCTTGCTCTCTCTCTTGACTCACCTGTTCCCTTGTTGTGGAGACACACAACCAACCCCAAAGAGAGGCCCATGTGCTGAGGAACTGAGGACTCCAGCCAACAGACGCTATCAGTTCACCCGCCAATAGTGCAAGTGTGCCATTTTCCATTCCTAGTTAAGTAGATGACAGCCACCCCAGCCAACCTTCTAACCGCAATCTCAAGGAAAACTCTGATTTAGAACTCCCCACTTAAGTACCCCTGGACACCTAATTCAGAAGCCGTAATGAGATAACACATCCTTCTAGTTTTAAGCCACCACATTTTGGGGTCATTTGTTACCCAGTAATAGATGACTAATGCAATATGAATAATGAAGTCTGCAGATTTTTGATTCATGGTTTTAGCCATCTCTTAATTAGCTCTGGTTCCATCTTTATCAACCTATATAGAAGCATAACTTAGTGAGTTTTACCCCCTTTCCTGTTATAAAAGAGAGTGAAAAACAGCCAAAAGAGCCAAAAGCTAGGTTGCCAGGCCTTAAAGAGGGTGCAAGGGTTTCAGAGATCTCTCATGTTAAATACTAAAGATTTGATTTTGTCATCACATAGCGGTTGGAAGAGTCTTTGCACTAATCAAAACTGCAGTGATTCACAGCAGGTTGCTGAGGGAACCATTGAGTCCATGACAGACCGCATCGAAAGCTGGCCATCTATCTGCCCTCCCCTCCATTCCCCTTTCCACACTATCCCATAATGCTAAATGTGGGAAACAGTTTTGGAAAAGAAAACCAAGAAGACATTTTACTTACTTCATGATGACAATGTAGACAAGATACATCAGCACGAGGACTAAGGACTCCCACCTGTGTAAAATCAAGAATGGCTTGTTAAAGGAAGTCATCACAGGCAGGCATGCAATACACCAGCCTGTCTCTGAAAATCCATGTGACACAAATGGCAGTTAAACCAGGTGAGCAAGGCAAGATGAAGTGAATGTGTGTACTGGTACAAATATTTCCTGGTCTGTAGATATTTCTACGCTGCATACAGCTTTCAATGCACTTTCTTTTCCTTCTCTACTTAAAAGGAAAATGCTCCTTCCCCTGTCATTCGCTCACCCAGAAGAGTTCTGTGAGAGCACTGAGTCTACCATAATATTGCTGAATATAGGCCTGTATTTATATATCTGTCCACAGCTTAATCATTCACTAAAACTATTCGGATGCATTTACAAAGGGCAAACTAAAGGAATTGACAGGAGTGTCAGTGGATACAGAGGAGTAAGGCAAACAGAGAGAAAGAGAGACGTGGTAGTGGGGAGAGGGAGGAGGGAGAGAGAGAGAAGGAGAATGGGGGAGAGATAGTGGGAGAGGGGAGAGAAGGGGGAGAGAGAGAGATAGAATGAGGGAGAGAAAGAGGGAGAAGGAAAAGGCAGAGGGGGGGGAGGGGCAGAGAGGGAGAAGGAGGGAGAGGGAGAGAGATAAAACCCAGGCAGGGAAGATGCCAGCAGGAAGGGTAAGAATGGACAAGTGGAAAACGGTCAAGAGAAAGAAAGAAAAAAATAATGAGCCCCCTGGAATGTACCTTGAGCTTCTGATCATTCGGATACTCCTACTTTCTTCATTTTAGTAACTTCCAGTTAAAAAATCAGGGAATTTTATTTCTAGGTTCCCCTTTAGCTGTATAATTGAGGGAGGAATTCTGGTTATGAGAAGAGGTTACTGGAGAATGGTCTATGAAGAAATTCTAGTTCACACCTTTCCTTCCAGTTTTTCTTCTCAGTAAAGCTCCATGTCTAAGAATTGACCCTCGGGGGTACCTTGTTGGCTCAGGAGGTTAAGTGTACAACTCTTGGTTTCAGCTCAGGTCATGATCTCACAGTTTCATGAGATTGAGCCCTGCATTGGGCTCTGAGCTGGCAGCTCAGATTTTAGATTCTGTGTCTCCCTCTCTCTCTGACCCTACGCTACTCATGCTTGGTCTCTCACCATCTCTCAAAAAAGAATAAACATTAAAGAAACATTTAAAAAAAAGAGTGCTCTTGTTTCAAAATAAACACAACTGAAATTAGTTCCCTTTTGAGGATTCAGGATGAATTGGTTACCTCCCTTGAAATTGCTGGGACATGATGGAATGTTCTACAACAAGGAGTGGAATTTATTATTTAGTATTACTGAAATTTTACTGTGGTCTGGTTCATACAGGTTGAAGAACCTGCTGTTAAAGGGAGAAATCAGCTCCTAGACACACATTTTCCACAAAACAAATGCCTGTTTTGGCTGGGTATGAAATATGTCCAGTATTTTTGATGGACGGTGAAAAACACCTTGAAGTTCAATGTATTTTGCATTTAAATGAGGAGCTGAGATCCCTGGAAGTCCTGGAGCAGTTATGGGTCAGCAGTGTAGACTTTAATTTCTCAGGCTCACTCATGTAAAAAATGTTCTCCGTCAGCCCATCCACATAATAGCAGTAATTATGTAATGGGCAGCAGTCTGGGGATGATGCTCCGGGGCCATGAGCCTCCTTGTTCTTCCTCGCAGCTACTCCCGTGCATGGGTTCTGATTCTAACCCAGCCCAGGCTGGAAAAAAGCGTGCTGGGGGAATTTGCGCCTCATTCATCCATGGCCTTCCTATCTCTTTACTCATGTGAGAGCCTTGCTGCTGAGGCCGAGGGTCTGAGGACCTCAGAATCTGGGCCCTTCAGAGCAGGCCCAGGGTTCTAGCCCAGAACCCGGGGTTCTAACCTCCTAACATCTGTAGGAGATTTGACCTCTGAAATGCAGAGGACATGGTCTCTCTGTCTCTTGCTCCATACCATCTGAAATATCCTAAAAGACACGTTAAAAAGGTGTTTATTTATTTTTGAGGGGAGGGGTGGAGGGGGGAGATAGAGAATCCCAAGCAGGCTTCACGCTGTCAGCACAGAACAGAGCCCAACACGGGGCTCAAACTCACAAACTGCAAGATCGTGACCTGCGTGGAAATCAAGAGTTGGATGCTTAACATACTGAGCCACTCAGGCGCCACTATCCTAAAAGACATTCTGAGGGTGAGGACCAAAACTGGCTGGTCATGAAACCTGCCTTTGCCAGCAAAACCAGGCAGGTGTAGAAAGAGCTCTCTCTAAGAAAAACCAACAGTAAACCACCCGTGGATATCCTTTGTAAGGTTTTCTGTACACACACACACACATACAAATAAAAACAAAAAAACAAAACAAACAAAACAAACAAAAAAACCCAGCAGAAAAATTGCTGAGATCAACTGTGACCATAACTTGTCTTTTTTTGGCAGCATTGTTAGCTAAGAGCAGCAACAGTGAGCAACTCTTTTTTTTTTTTTTTTTGCAGATATGTAGGTTTTTTATTAGTAGATTTTACAAATATACAGGGAAAATTAGATTCATATTTATATGTAAAATTCATATTTATAAAAACAGTATTTTATTTTTTAATTTTTTAAAATGTTCATTTTTAAGGAGACAGAGTGCAAGTGGGGGAGGGACAGAGAGAGAGAAGAAGATACAGAATCTGAAGCAGGCCCTAGGTCTGAGCTGTCAACATAGAGCCCAACACAGGGCTGTAACTCAATGAACCATGAGATCGGGTCCTGATCCGAAGCCTACTTTTAACTAGCTAAGCCACCCAGGTGCCCCAAAATCGCAGTATCTTAATTACAAATAATCCCAGTTGTCTCTAGGTAAAATTGAAATTCAGAGGTATAGCTATTTACAGGTTTTTGTTTGACCAATATATACGATAATAGTTTCAAGGGACATATTACAGGTCCTCATTCTTGGGAGAATGTAATATATAAGGAATTCACTGCTATGAGTTGATAAAAGCAGTATAAGTAATGTAAGTAATACTACGTACCAAAACATCCCACAGTTTATTTTATTTTTTTTATAGCATATTATTTCTCTATTTCTTCTTTTTTTTTTTTTTACAAATAGTTTATTGTCAAATTAGTTTCCACATAACACTCAGTGCTCATCCCCACAAGTGTCCTCCTCCATGCCCATCCCTCCTCCCCCCCACATCCATCAGTCCTCAGTTTTTGTCAGCATTCAAGAGTCTCTCATGGTTTGCCTCTCTCCCTTTCCCCCACCATTTCCGCCCTTCTTCTCCCCCTTGTTCCTCCGTCAAGTTCCTCCTAATCCTCCTATACGTGCAAACATATGATATTTGTCCTTCTCTGCCTGACTTATTTCGAACACTGAGCAACTCTTAAGTACCTACTGTTTGCTAAAGCAAAGTGGTGGTTGTGCTAAACGTGCCATCAGTTTGAGATTATCTTTCTAAGTTTTCTTGTTCTGTACTTAAGGACATGGGGAAAAGAGGTCACCACTCTACTTGGCAACCACATCCAGGCAGATCCCATGAGGAGGTTCTCCTTGACCTCTGACCTCTGACCTGAGACATCTTAATCCCGGTTAGCCTGCTCATCACAGTTTCCCAAAGAAGACCTCCTTATTTTTTATGGGCTGATATAAAGATTACATGTCTTAAAGGAAGTTCTTCTAGCTGTCTTCTCCTTGCTCCTCCTGAACAGAGGAGAGAGCAAGTTGGCAAAAGTATACTTTTGAAAAGTATACAATGAGACAACTTTCTGTGCCATGCCCAAATTCTGAATATCAGAGATAGCCTAAGACAAAGAAATGCCACTCTGACAAAGAGCCAGCTGAAGGCTCATTTTGCTGAAGGCTCATCCTTAGCTTTAAATAATATCATGAGGGGCGCCTGGGTGGCTCAGTCGGTTAATCATCCAACTTCCACTCAGGTCATGATCTCCTCGTTCATGAGTTTGAACCCCGCGTTGGGCTCTGTGCTGACAGCTCAGAGCCTGAAGCCTGCTTCAGATTCTGTGTCTTCTTCCCTCCCTCTCTCTCTCAAATATAAATAAACTTAAAAATATATATATATATTATGAAAGTTGTCTACCTACCTTCTTACAGTGCCACACTTACCTATCCCTAAAAAGCTATTTCACATTATTCTATATCTACAGATCAAATATTTGGGGGAAAAAAAAACCACGTAACAGGAATGCACAACATACCCAATTTCTATTTCTATTCGAAACATATTTGGCTTGCCTCGAACCCACCTGAAAAATGGGATTTGGATAGTTGGCCCAAAAGCACATGTTCCCATATATTTAATTTGGTTACAGTTTTGTATCTATCAAAAAAATCACTGATTTTTCATCCATCTAGATAATCTTGAATATCAGGCAGAACTTTAATGGGTTAAGGATAATGGAAGTGTCTCCATCTCTAGTTCCTAAGATTTATGTGGTATTTGGAATATGCTAACGTGGTTTGGACATAATTTGAAAAGATTAGTCAAATCTTAACCACCACCTAGCAAGTGGCTGACAGCAAAAAGGCACAGCTAAGTCATGTCATCTAACCCAGCAGATAAAGACAATGAAGTATTAGCATCCCAAATGGAAGGTCACCATCCCAGCCCAGGGAAAAGGTCTCTGCTCTGTGAAAGCTGATTTAGTTTCTTTGTTGCAGTCAAAGGGGTCCCAAGAAACGCTAGTTGTTCTAAGCTGCCATGTCATTCCTCTTTCTTTCCTAAACCTTGACTCTGGTCTTCAATATATTTGGCTCTGTAACACAGCAAGGAGAAATTGGAAAGGAAAAAGAGGTACTTACCAGGAAACTTGTTCATCATAAATGAACTGTAAAAAAGAAAAAAAAAAGAACAATTAGACATATACACAGATGCAAAATCTGCATGCACATGCACGCTTTATGACTGCACATTGTCCAACCCATGTAGCTGGTTTGGTGGAAATTAGGCTGGGGCTGGCCTGGAACACGACGAATCTGCGGATGAGCTTCCTTTTGTGCTGGTTCAATCTGCAGCTAATGTTAGTGGCAGGATGTGGTGTTGGCAGACCAGGGTGGCATGGTGAGGAGGGGAAAAGCAGCAGGTGATCCCATCCCACCTGGCAATTTCTGTCCAACAGTGCAGTGAGAGGGACGCACGACCACCGAGCTGTGCAGAACAAGGTGCACTGTAGAATTTTAGATCCAGAAGGGGATTGGGGAAGCCTGGCAGGTGCCTGCAAACATTAGCCACTTGTAGGCCACCTGTCAGATGTCTGCATGCCCCTGTGCTCTCTGTAGTACCTTTAAGCTTTTACGCAAGCACTTGGACTTCTATGTACTCAATATTTTTCTTTCAGTGGACCTATTTTCTTTAGTTTGTTTCCTTAAAAGAATTTACTTTCAAAGGAAACTCTGCATCAAAACCAGAAGTAGAGAATCAGCATTGCTTGCTACCAGGTGCAGATGGTGAAAAATAAATACAGGGACAACAGTGATTGAAAGTCCCAGCTGGGTACTGTGGGCTGCCCATGCCCTGGGCCATGGGCTTGCCCTTTTGTTAAAGGAGATTAGCAAGATTCAGAGGCAGTGGGAAGACATACAAGTGCCAAATGGAGATTTGGCTCTGATCAGGTAGGATCCAAAAGGAATACACAACAAAACTGAATTCATTTAAGTCCTAGCCCATATTTCATTCTAAATCATTTTAGGGGGAGAAGTGGCATAATCCTGGCCCTTTGATTTATATGGGGAAACGAAGCCACAGAGAACACGAGGAATTACCTTGAGGGGGCATAGAGTTTGTTCTAGAACTCAGGCCTGGCTTTTAAATCTTCTTTCCATGACACATTTATGTGCCCAGATGGCACACTGTTGAAAACAAGTGGGAATGCCTATATTTTAGTCAACCAGGAAGCCAAGGTTGCTTCATAGCTTGCTCCTTCCACTGTCACCAAATATAACTGCTCCGGGTACGATCATCTCTGAGCGGGTGGCCCTCTGGAGACTCTAAGGCAGAAACATCTGGGTGCCAAGTGTCAGTACTGCACGGATTTGGTAAAGTCAACAAATGACACAGAAATCGCTTCCATCCCCAGAGATCAGAATGACCATCAGTTGTGAGAGAGGCTGAGAAAATCACACAGATGAGCAAGTACAGCTCAGAAGGCACATGAAAGGACCTCTCTCCAATTATCCTGAAGGCACAAAGAGAAGATGAGAAGAAAGGGTCCCCGCTAGTTGTAGCTCACACTTCCTGACAGGACAGTGACAAAGACATTGTCTTCAGCAGCTTTGTGATTCTTGTTATCAGATTCAACAGGTACATTTGGATGGAAATGTCAAACCAGAATGGGAAGAGAATTAAAGAGATAAAGGAAACCATTCCGTGATCCATGCTGGATGGTATGCGATCCATCCCCTGGAAGGCGTTCCCAGACCCTTTTGTATCATCACAGCTTAAAAAAAATTTTGTCAGGAAATCATGGAACAGAACAAACAATTTAAGTTGGAAAGCGTTTCTATTAATTGAAGTTAATTCAGTATCAGTCTTGAACAGCACGCTGGAGCAATCAATTCACTGCTACTTAAGAGAGCAGGAGACATAAGTAAAGAGTTTATTATAGTGCCAATTTAATTTCTGTGTATCAGGAAAAGCAGGCAATACTGTATAATATAAAAGCAGCTATAATATAAAAGAAGCCCTTATTCTATGCCATCTGACTGGCAGGTGGGGGCATAGATCAGTATGTCTTTAATGATTGATTATTTCAGTGATTAGAGGGGAAAAATCAGAACAGTTTGAATTGTACAAAGGATCCCAAAGTGAGAATGGAATTTACAGAGGACACAATAAATCAGGGAATACTGGGATCTGGACTAGACACACAATTAGGAAGCATCAATATTCCAAAGTTGAGGTAGTGGCTGTGCCCAGGGAAGTTGGGGGTGGGAATGTGATTGAGGGAGGCAGGCCAGGAAAGAGATATGCCCATGGCCTCCTTACAAGTACTAACAAATGGTGGTGACCTGGGAAAACTCCAAATAACTGGTGAGAGATGCCCCATCACTGACCACTGAGAGCCAGGAGCCCTTAGCTTACCTGTGGCTAATGAGCAAACACGGTCTGGGTTTTATCTGACTTCTTTAAGAAGATTGGGTGGGAGAATGAGAGGATTAAAAAAAATAGTAAAAGAGCTTTCCCCCTGAAATCAGGAACATGACAGGGATGTCCACTCTCACCACTGTTGTTTGACATAGTTCTGGAAGTCCTAGCATCAGCCATCAGACAACAAATGGAAATAAAAAAAACATTAGAATTGGCAAAGAAGAAGTCAAACTTTTCACTTTTCACAGATGACATGATACTCTACATGGAGCACCTGACAGACTCCACCAGAAGCCTACTAGAACAGATCCATGAATTCAGCAAAGTCGCAGAGTACAAAATCAACATACAGAAATCAGTTGCATTTTTATACACCAATAATGAAGCAACAGAAAGAGAAATCAAGAAACTGATCCCATTCATAACTGCACAAGACCCATGAAATACAGAGGAATAAACCTAACCAAAGATGTGAAAGATCTGTATGATGAAAACTATGGAAGACTTATGAAGGAAATTGAAGAAGACACACAAAAAAATGGAAAAACATTCCATGCTCATGGATTGATAGAATAAATATTGTTAAAATGTCATTCCTACCCAAAGCAATCTACACATTTAATGCAATCCCAATCAAAATTGCACCAACATTCTTCTCAAAGCTAGAATAAACTATCCTAAAATTTGTTTGGAACCACAAAACACCCCAAATAGCCAAAGTAATATGGAAGAAGAAAACCAAAACAGGAGGCATTACCATCCCAGACTTTAGCCTCTACTACAAAGCTGTAACCATCAAGACAGCATGGTATTGGCACAAAAACAGACACATAGACCAATGGAATAGAATAGAGAACCCAGAATTGGACTCACACATGTATGGCCAATTAATCTCTGACAAACCAGGAAAGAGTATCCAATGGAAAAAAGACTGCCTCGTTAATAGATGGTGCTGGGAGAACTCAAAATGGATAAAGGACCTGAATGTGAGACAGGAAACCATCAAAACCCTAGAGAAAAAAGCCGGAAACATCCTCCTTGACCTCAACCACAGCAATTTCTTACTCAACACATCCCCAAAGGCAAGGGAATCAAGAGCAAAAATAAACTACTGGGACCTCATCAAGATAAAAAGCTTCTGCTTTTTATTTACTTCCTCAGGCAAAGGAAACAATCAACAAAACTAATAGGCAACCTACAGAATGGGAAAGGATAGGTGCAAATGACATATCAGGTAAAGGGCTAGTACCCAAAATCTATATAAGGAACTCACCAAACTCCAACCCCCCCCCCAAATAATAATAATCCAGGGAAGAAATGGACAGAAGACATGAACAGACACTTCTCCAAAGAGGACATCCAGATGGCCAACAGACACATGAAACGATGCTCAGTGTCCCTCATCATCAGGGAAATACAAATCAAAACCACACTGAGCTACCACATCACGCCAGTCGGAGTTGCTAAAATGGACAAATCAGGAGACTATAGATGCTGATGAGGATGTGGAGAAACAGCACCCTCCTTCACTGTTGGTGGGAATACAAACTGGTGCAGCCCCTCTGGAAAACAGTGTGGAGGTTCNCAAGAGTGTTATGCTAAGGGAAATAAGTCAGGCAGAGAAGGACAGATACCATATGTTTTCACTCATAAGTGGAACAGGAGAAACTTAACATAGGACCATGGGGGAGGGGAAGGGGGAAAAATAGTGGGGAGAGGGAGGGAGGAAAACCATGAGAGACTCTTGAATACTGAGGACAAACTGAGGGCTGATGGGGGTGGGAGAGAGGGGAAAGGGGGTGATGGGCATGGAGGAGGGCACTTTTTGGGATGAGTACTGGGTGTTATATGGAAACCAACTTGAAAACAAACAAACACAAACATAAAAAATAAAATAAAAAATAGAAAAAAGAAAGAATTTCAGATGAAGGAACACGTGAATAGAATAAAAGTATTTTCACAAGTTCAGAAAGAAGGGGTCTATGTCAATGTAGATAAAAAATTCAATCAAATATCAAAAAAAATGGTAAAATGGAGAAAAGGAACTCAAAGTCAGGCCTGTAAGAAAACCTATAAGGAAACAGGAAAGGAGGCAGACGGTGAGTTATGAATGCCTCTAGGCCTTGCCGGTAGCCTCGGGATGAGGCTGAGCCACGGATCATCACACACTGAGAGGGCTGAAAATGAGGAAACTGGCACTGTTCACAGAATGTTCCTGTGGGAGAGCACGGCACTGGGCCATCCCGAAGCAGTGCTGGAAATTCTTAATGACAAGGACAGGCAACTCTCCCACTTGACACTGCTGATGGGTCCAGAGAACGGATTTGTTACTCCCAACAGTTTTATTTTATATTTTATTCTATTCTATTTTTTCTTAAGGCAAATGCTGCATCTCCCTCTGTATTTCCATGCTCTTTCCATGGCTAAAAGAAGATGGAACAACTGCCCTGCTCCCTTACAGCAGCATTCCTAGGGTAGAAAAAAAACCTGAAATCATTTATATAGGTTTCTGTCAGAAACAAGAAATCAGGCCCCCACTCCCACCCCTTCACCACTAGGTGGTGCTCACGTCCTACCCTTTGCCTGTCCACTCTGCCAGCAAGGAAGTCCGATCAAGTCCACTTCAAGGCTCCATGAAACTTCCTGGTAGGAAGGTTAGCACCTCAAGACAGATGGCTTCCTAAAGAGTCTTCAGCCAATGTCAGGGAGGCAGGATGCGTTCTGATGGGGGACAGGCAGGTTCCTCACTTCATGCCACCACTCAAATCCCAGGCCGCATTACAGTTGAGGGACCTGCTGTGTGGTCTTCAGAACACAGTCAGGTTTTTGAAAATGAGTCTTTCTTGGGAAAGCAGCTCGTTGTGCTTTTCTGGTTGTGTTTGTGCCTGACACTGCAGCCACCCCCAGTGACCACACACAGGTGGCACCTGGGCACCAGGTCTGCGGCACACCGCTGGTCAGGGGACCTGCTCTCTGACCCCAGTGTGATCCATCTAAAGCTACCTTTGGCTTTGCCCTTAAGCTTTCCACGTGTTCCACAGACGAGCTAAATGTGAACACACAGGAGTGGATTTGAGAAAAAAATCCCCACTCTTTTCCTTCGGGCCTCAGAGAGACACAGCTGGGTACCATGGAAACCAGCTTTCAGTCCTGGTGTGTGCTCTAGAGTTCCTCTAAGAGAAACAGGCTTACAGCAAGCAGGCAGGTGAACCCCTGGAGGATAGAGCATCCCAGGGAACTGCAAAGGATGTGGCACCCTCAAGATGGAACAGCAGAGCAAACACGGGCCAGGAATCGCCCAGGTGTGTGGACAGCACACAGCCCGGCTGGCTTCTCAGCAGAGACGCAGGTGGCTGTCCCTACACTGCATGTCAGTCCATGGACTGGCTTACTATAAGCTGTAACCATGGAGCAGAAGCAGCGGTGTTGAAGAACCGAAGATTTCCGCTTGTGTTACAATCACTGGCACCATTAGGATTTTCGGCAGCACCCGGTTTAGGAGAAAATCAACACCACTCTTTCAGGAGACTAAAACCTTGAGAAATCTCTGGAAGCTGCCCCTGCTGCTCTGACTTGTCATTCAACAGGATGGAGACACCCTCAGGAGATGTGCCCAAATGAAGTTCTGGGGGCTTGGGGTGCAGATGGCTCAGCCGACGCCATGGCATTCCTTCTGAGGAGAGGAATCTGATGGAATGTACTGGAAAGCTGCTGTTATGCACTGATATGGTTTATTTACACTCGAAGGCTAAAGAAGAGTTTCGATTCACGATCTCGAGCAGGTGGACAACAGTGGAAGGGGCTGGAGGACGGTAGGAAATAAAGACTATCCAAAGGCAGGGCTTGAGCAAAGCTAGTCATCTCATAGAACTATGCAGGCAGGCTGCCAGGGGAAGGAAAACAGATATGGGGACAGTTAGGATGCAGGGGAAGATAGTTTGCTAAACCAAAAGCGCTAGGTTTTGCTGAGCAAAACCAAACAGAGGCACGTTATCTAGAACTTCCAAGTTGTTGTCCTTATGAAAGAGAAGAGGGTTCTCTGTGTATCCCACAGTCTGGTCCACCCACTTCCCTGCTCTAGGAGCAGATACAAGGAAGATCCGGCTTCCTGGTATACCCAGCATCATTTAGAGCAGGCCCCTCCTCCTCTCAGTGGCAGGGATAATGACACAGGCCACACTTTGTATGATCATAGTTGATTTGTTTAAAGAACTTATCATTTCTCGCATTCATTTCCTGGGAGAATCTGCCAGCTACCATGGTTATTTCTCACTTTGCTAGAAGGGTGGCTGAGATGTAACAGGGGAACCATGAGCATAAGAGCTTCAGTGTTGCTGAACTGGAGAGAGAAGAAGCAGGGAGTTCCTTGCAAGGAAGGGGGCTTGTGAGAAGAAGGGGATGTGAGCCAGAGGGGGAGGACCCTAGAAACCAGTGGAGGGGTAGTGGGGAAGGACAGTCATCAACATGACTGACATATCTTTTCTCTCACAGACAGGACAACATAAAAAGCTTCTGGATCATTTACAGTCAGCTGTCTTAAGGAAGGAATTCCAGGAGAGGGAAGGCAGAAACTATTCCCTTTGGTCTAAAAATATTTAGGAAGCACAGCCGGCACGTGCTTATTCTCTAAGGGCAGATTGCATGGTGGGTGAGGGAAAACGGGATGATTTCAAAGATGAAAAGGCAGATTTTATTGGTGGGGAAATCCAAATTCTTTGCTGGGGTGGCGCAGATGTACCATCTTAAGACACCTCCTCTGGCAAACCTGAGCTATTGCTACTCCCTGACCCTGGGCAAATCCCTAAATTTCTGGTGAAATACAGTTTCGCCATCTGTAAAATGGACTCATGTAATTCACTGGCCACACAGTCATGAGTACTGAACTAGAAATCCTTCATTGACAGACCCAGCACTCAGTCTTGCATTAAGTATTGAGTCTATGCTTGTTAAAACTTAAGGATGGCAGCACCTGGGTTGCTTAGTTGATCAAGTATCCAACTCTTCGTTTTGGCTCAAGTCATGATTTTATGGTTCATGGGTTCGAGCCCCGCATTGGGCTCTGTGTTGATAATGCAGAGCCTGGTTGGGATTCTCTCTCTCCCTCATTCTCTGACCCTCCCTCACTCACTCTGTCTCTCAAAATAAATAAATAAGCTTAAAGTAAAAAAAAAAAAAAAAACAACTCAGGGATGCCTGTGAGAATGTGCATATATTTTGTACAGATGGATTTGCTGTCTACAACTGTGCTACCTGGTATGATAAGTGCTAAGCCACATGTGGCTACATACATAAACTGATTAAATTAAAATTCAGTTCCTTGGTCTCCTTAACTGCATTCCAAGAGCTCAAGAACCACCTATGCCCCATGGCTACACTACTGGACGGTGCTGTCCAATCTATCTCTGGCAGCTGGGTCAGCTGAGTGGTCTCTCTGTGTCCCTATAAAATCCCCTTGGTAGGGGGATTCAGTCAGCCCTGAAGAAGAAGAGAGGGAACCATTAACTTGGGTGGGCCTCGCCCCTCCTACTCAGGCTGCCCGAGGGACCCCCACCTGCTGCCAAGTGCTTACTTGGCCCTACTCCAGGTAGGCGGCACTCCTGACTCTGGATTTGTGAGCCAGGGAAGTGATCTAGAACCTGTGTCTGAGGCCTATCCCCTCTCCCAAGAGGTTTCCCTTCTCTTAATGCTCACAGTCTGCAATCTCAAAGCAGAGACGAAGGGTAAAAATAAAGTAATCTTTTTTAGGGCAGCTGTTAGACCGAGGATGTAATGAATCATTTGCATTTATGTAAATTACACGATTATGTAAATTACAGTAACATTTCAATAAAAGAGACGGGTGGGGCTCGCTGGAACTAGGGGAAAGTAGGGCCAAGGCAGAAAGCTAGCCGCCTGCGCTGGCCGCTGGCCGAGGTTCACCAGGGTGGGACAGAAGCAGCAAGAAGGTCTGTAAGGGTTTGCAGATGCACATAAGGACATGCTCCAGAACCCGGAATGCTTTCAGGACCTCAGAGGGCACACTTCTCTTGCAGAGAGAGACTCAAATCATGGGGCGGGCCTCTGGGCCTCGTGCAGCTTCCCCAGGGCCTGAGGCTTCTCTGCACAGAATGTCACCAGGGCTAGAGGGAGTCGCCTGATGGGGTGGGAAAGGCAGAGAGACACATTCTACATGTTTCTGATATAAAATTATAACTGCTTTTGAGAGTAACACATTCTTAATTTCTTCTGCTTTTTCCCTTCAAGACAATAACAAACTAAGTAGAAAATAGCACAGAGCCAAGGTAGATGAATCCCAAATATCCAAGTGAACCAAGTCCCTCATCTCTAAGTTAACTTTTAAAAAGTTTTTTTGTAATGTTTATTTATTTTTGAGAGAGAGAGAGAGAGAGAGAAAGTAAGTGAGGGAGGGGCAGAGAGAGAGGGAGACACAGAATCCAAAGCAGGCTGCAGGCTCTGAGCTGTCAGGACAGAGCCCAACGTGTGGCTCCAATTCACAGACTGTGAGATTATGACCTGAGCCGATGTTGGATGCTCAACCAACTGAGCCACCCAGACTCTTAGTTAACTGCCTTAAGCCCTTTTGATTTCAGAGTGTACATGCTTGTCTTGTTCCTGTGTGTTTTTGCTTGTTGGCCTTATCCATCTCTCAAACCCACTTCCATTTCAGATGCTTCAGACCCAGGTAATCATGACTGTCCGCACTCTCCTGGTCCAGTGGCACCAACGTCCCAGTGGAAGCTGTCTCTCCTGTTCTCTGGGTCCTGGCCCCCACAGTTTGCCCTTGGGGCTCCTCTGCATGGGTCTGTAAGGCCTCCAACTGGGATGTACAGAGAAACAGCCATCTGGTCCCATTTAGTCCAGACTTGCCTTCTGGGTGAACGAGCTCTTTATTGAATCCCTCCAGGGGACCAGCATTTCTGTCTTCTGAACATTTCAGAACCATAAAAAGGGGGAAGAAGGCAAAAAAAAAACCCTAATAGTTAAAATAAATTGTTTGGATTATTGTTAATTATTTGTGGATAGGAGAAAGGATTTTAAATATAGGAATTTTAAGTGCCCACTGCAGGGTCCCACAGAGAACCCTCATATTATATAAAGAAGGCCAGAGGGAAAGTGATTTTGTTACCATGACATTGAGGGAAACATAGAAAAAGGAGAACAGGAAACCCTGACAAAAGCAGTGTGTGTGAGCAGCAGCCTGGGGCTGGGCCATGGAATGGATTTGGGGACATGGAGAAACCCTTTCTGCTAAGTGCCATGCTCATGTAGAAGACTGTTCTACTCCTTACTCCAGTTTTAAGTCTCATGTGAAAATGACCTGAAAATGAACAGCAATCAGAAATCTAGACAAGTGGGCTGCCATGTTGCCTTGTGTTTGAGAATCTCAAAATCTCCTCTGGATGCGATCACTGCCATGCAGCAGAGGACTTATTCCAAGGAAATGGTGTCCAACTGTATTTGAAGTTGAGTTTCCCAAGTAAGTGTGCATCAGAATCACCTGAGGGGCAGGAAAGATCATGGTCAATGTGCAACTTCCTAGATTCTCCTCCAGAACCTACTGTATTAAAATCTCGGAGTTGTACCTTTTGGTAAGTACGTTAGGTATTTTCAGGGTGCAGGGAAGTTGGCAGAACACCACTAAGAGTCCTAAGAGCCAAGACCAAACCCTGAGGACTCAAGTTTATCTCTGCCATTACTTTCTAACTAGAGAAATGTAATTTTTCTCAAATCAGAAAACTCCAGGCTTGACATCTGGTCTGTGAACACACAGTTTAGACCTTCAGAGAACAGCAGAGAATCACTTGCTTTTGCACCTTGTGGCCAGCCATCTGAGGGAAGTACAGAGCTGCGGCGGCCTGTATTCAGCTGGCTCAGCTCTGTGATTCATGGCCATGCATGGGGCAGATGACTGCTTTGCCCAAAGACCCCGCTCCAGTGGGCTTCACCCACGGTCTAAAGAAGCAAACCACTTTACCTCTTCACACATCATTAGCAACAATTACATTTTTTAAAAAAATCTCAGGCATGTCCAGATAAATCTGACTGAAGACAAGTTACTTCCCATCGAGTCCAGGAGGTGTCTGTACTGAGGACAGAGAAAGAAGCCAATGTGGGCAATTCACTGTCAGAAGCGGAACTGCCAAGCCCGTGCCCTGGGGAGATCTCAGCCTGTGCTTTCTGCCTCATCACCTCGCCTTTCTGGAAATAGTCATCTCTTTCTGAAATTCAGCAAAATATAGAGTTGTATTCATTTATGTCATCCCCAAGCCATGTCTCTTGAAAACAGTAACTTTCAAAAACCATCCTAAATTAGCCTATAGGCAGGTTGAGCAGAGAGTGCACATGATCAATATGGGTTCCTATGTCACAGGACAAAGCTCACTGTGGTGTTTGAGAAATCTGGGCTGTGTGAACAGCAGAATCTTCTAGATTTGGGGTGATTATACCTTTCTCACAGGTGATAATTGAGAATGAGAACACAGAATCCACACATATCCTTAAGTCTACCAACCAGAAGTTCAACAGAAGAGGCATATCTTCAATTCCAACATGGTATAACTGAACCCTCTACTGTTGGGCATGTCTTGAACCTCCCAATGATTAATGGCCTCTGGATGGAGGTTGTAACCCAAGACCTTCACTGTCAGGAACTGCTGTTGGCTGAAGTATCTACTGGTTCCTTGTAGAAAGCCTTATGTTAAAACATCACTTTTACCTTATTTGTATAGGGATACAATTAAATAACCTACAGGTAAGTGCTTTGTAGATAGGCAAGTAAAACCTTCAGTGTATCTATTCCTGTTCTGTAGGTAAGAAAACTAAGAGTTGAAGAGACTTTGATTTCTCCAAGGTCATTAGAGCTAGCAAGAAGGGAGGAGACCACAATTAGGATTCAGATGTCCTAACTTCCATTTCAGTGTCTTTCTGATTTGCCCCTTTTCTTCCAGATGACTTGGCTAAGGGGTCTGGATTTGTCCCCACAGATGATATGGAGCCACAAGGGACTGGCATGCACAGGCAGCTCTGAGGACTGCCTGGGGGTGAGGGGGAGGGTGGGTGGCAGCGATGCTACTGGTTGTAATACTGACCTGCAACGGGCTGTGTTAGTTCAGGCAAAAGACATAAAGAGCCTCAAGTAAAATGGGCTATGAGGACATACTGGGGAGATTTTTACAAGATGAAAGTCTACAGCTATGCCAAATGGATATATGGTGGAATTGAGAGAAAGGTCAACTTAATGTCATTTGCAAGTTGGGTGGCTAAGAGAGAAATAGGGGCTAAAATACTAGAAAGGGGGTCTTGTCCTGGGGAAGTCATCCTAAATTTAGAGGCATGCTGGGTTTGGGACAGGAAGATGTCCAGTACAGAGTGGCTTATCTGTGACTAGACCTTAGAGAGATGCCATTGCTAAGAACATAGTGTGAAGGTGTCTGCACAAGGTGGTAATGGCTATGGGCACTGTCCTGGGAGAGCATACAGAGGCGGAAGTAAGGTTCAAACCCAGGGACACTGACACTGAAGAGAGTTACAGAGGAGCCCATGAGAAAGTGAGAGGCAATCATCAGGGCGTCAAAGGGAAACAGTAGAGAGCTCTCATGGAGCCAGATAACCACAGTCAGTCAACACTCTTATTCTGAGCACCAAACTATCATATTGTGGTTCTGGGTGATCAAAGTAGCTGGAAGAAAGAAAAGCTACCTCCATGCACAGACATCCATTTGCTCATTCATCCTTAGAGACCTTGAATTTGCTCCATGCAGAGGAGCTGCACATAATCCCTAGTGATGAAAAGGATGAGGAAGAGTCAAACAGCAAAGGACTTAGGCGAGGTGTGTCTCACACTTACCACGATGAGTGCGACCACAGACAGCGTGTAGTAAATCGAATCCCTCAGTAGGCACCACGAGGACAGAGCCACAACCTGACGGAAAAGGGGAAAAGACAGTAATAAACAGGCTATTCCATGTGCAAGGAGAAAGCATGGCTCCTGGTGGCTCTGGCTAGTGATAGACTGGAAACACAACCTAGTATTTCTGTCTCTGATTCCAGTCAATCTGCCCAATGATATGAATTTACTAAAGGTCTTCAGGCATTTTCTCTGGGTCTTCTGAAAGGCAGATTTCAAGGCAGGATTAAACCTGCAACAATTTTGTGGTGGAGAGAGAAAACAGGGAGGGAGTCGGGGGGAAGGTAGGAGTGACCCCTGTGAAGGAGAGAGGGAAGGTCAGAGGGATGTGTCCTAGGCTTCTGGGCAGCATGAAGAGGGCTCAGCAAAGCTGACTCAAAGACCTATGTCTCCCAGGAACCCACCAGGCTTGGCATCCCTTAGGCCAAGGGGACAGAGGAGACACCTTCCCTGTGTCCTTGTCAATGCTCTAGTGTCTGCTGCATCCGTACTCCCATATGGAATGAGCCCCAGGCCTGGGCAGTGGGTGCCCTTCAGAAGGCCCTGGACATGCCTAGTCTGCAGCCCCCTTCTCTCACCTCTATTACATGCCTGTCCTTGTTGGCACCTGACTTCTGGTTTGATCAGAATTTTTAAAACACTGATTTGCATATTTATCTAGAGAAAATACTATTCTTGACAGTTGGGTGATATCTCTCTAAGGATAGGATGGCTCTGCTGTGGGATGAGGCCAGGAGACATGTGCTGGGGGATTTGGCAGCCTTGGCCTGCTGTGCCCAGACTTCCTGCAGGAGAAGGAGGCTCCTGGGTGATTCAAAGGAGGGCAATGGAGCCGCAGCTGGGCCGCGGCGC
>NW_027551566.1:2864776-2990758 GCF_008692635.1 Crocuta crocuta
TGTGGTTGAGGGCGAAGGGGAAGCTGCAGATGCCAGGTTAGGATCTCTGTCCTGGAGGAAAAGTCATTTCTCCTTGGTAAGCCCTTCCAAGTCTCTTTATAAAGGACACCTGCTATTTTTTTCTTTGCTTTGTGGAGTAGGTCCATTTTTGACTCTCCACAAAGAACCTGGGACAGTCTGGAAGAGCCGCATCAGACGTGCTTCCTGGGCTGTCACTCACAGCACCCTCTCACCTCCCTAGACAAGTGTCAACCACCCCATGGCCACAGGACATATCTAGCTGCCTTTGCCCTTGGCCTCGTAAGGGAAAAAGGATGCAGCAAATGTCAGCTGTCAACCTGGCCAATGACAGGCACATGCTGTACCAAAGACAATAGAAAAAGGGATTCGGGGACAGGGCAACATTTGGAGCCTCCTCTCTCCCTGACTACTGTGTCGGTCTGTAAAGAAAAGATCAGGCAAAGTCAAACCAGAAAAGGCTTTCCAGATTCAAATAACATGAAAGATAGGACTTAAATAGAACCATAAATGAGTAATGAGGCCAGTCTCTTTCCATGAACACATTCTTTCACTTGTTATAAGGACACTTAGGTATTTTCTGGTGCTGATTTTGCCTTATTAGGCTTTGTATTTGCAGATCTAAGTTCCAGACAATGGGGTTGTCAAGAAGAGGACTCCTGTCACAGAAATCACTTCAGAACAAATGTGTTCTTTATCCCCTTAAAAGTTTTTTTAATGTTTATTTATTCTTGAGAGAGAGAGAGAGAGGGAGGAAGAAAGAGAGAGAGGGAGACAAATCATGAGCAGGAGAAGGGCAGAGAGAGAGAGGGAGACACAGAATCTGAAGTAGGCTGCAGGCTCTGAGCTGTCAGCACACAGCCCAATGCAGGGCTCAAACCCACTAACCGTGAGATCAGGACCTAAGCTGAAGTTGGACGCTTAACTGACTGAGCCACCCAGGTACTCCTTTATCCTTTTATCATGCTCTCTCCTTGTACTATATACCTATTTGCATCTGTTCTCATCTATGGAATAGCTTGCATGGGACTGGACTGTCCACTTTCCAGCAGGTCATAAAAGGTTGTGAATATTGATTCAATGTATGATGATTAGGAAAATGGACTTAAAACATGTGGCAAATATCAATTCTGAATTTCCTTTAAAAAGCACTTGGGCTTTTAGTTACAGCTCACAGACTGGACACATATCATGACCTTTGCTCTTTCTTGTTATAACAGAACAAGGTAATAATAAAGGCTTTTTTTTTTTTAGTTTTTTACAAGACCTAAACCCTCAAGGGAAAGAGTATATAAGAGCTGATTAGAGCCACGAAATCCTGGATGCTGGAAAGCAGAACACTGGGCCACTCAGCTGGCCATGGGCAGAGCTCTAGAAGTGGGAATAAAGGAGGGCCTGAAAACAGGTACATTGAAAAGGTATTTAAACATTTAATCCACAAACCTCCTCACTCACTTCAAGCAGACCAGTAGTATGTAAGGTACCTCCCTCACCTTAACAGAAACAAGAAACCTGGCATGAAGAACAGAAGTTCCAGAAAACAGAGGAGAGAGAAAATAATCAAGTTAAGTAATTAAAGAAAAATTCCCAGAAGTTAAGGACAGGCATTTTCTGAGTAAAATGGCTTCCTGAGTGTTCAGCACAATGGACAAAAAAAAAATGATGTATGCCAAGGCAAAGCATTATGAGTTTTCAGAGTACTGGCACAGAGGAAAGGTCCTAGAAACCACTAGAGAGAGAGTAACGGGATTACATACAAAGGATCAAAACCAGAATGACATTTTATTTTTCAACAAAAGCACTGAAAACTAAAAGACAATGGAGTGACGCCTTTAAAATTAGAGAGGAAAATTATTTCAGCCTGAAATTCTATGCCTGACCAAACTATTCATTACAAGTGAGAGAAGCATAAAAATAAAAAGTTAAATTGTCTCAGAAAATTTATTTCCTGTGTACCCTTTCTCAAAGGCTGCTGGAGGATATCCCCATGAATCACTATGCTGTACATATAACTATATAGCATTAAAAAAACACAGTTGCCTTAGGACACCTGGGTGAGTCAGTTGGTTGAGCGTCCAACTCTTGACTCCAGCTCAGGTCATGGTCTTAAGGTTCATGAGTTCAAGCTCTGCATCCAGCTCTGCAATGATGCTGCAGAGCCTGCTTGGGATTCTCTGTCTCCCTCACTTTAAAAATCAGTGAATAAACAAACAAACAAACAAAAAACCCACCCAAAATAAAACATGGTTGCCTCAAAAAGGTGGCAGATTGGTGTTGGTGGGATTGGACGAGAGCTGTCCTTCATAATAAACTTTCTAGAACGAGTTGCCTCGTTCTGCTCTGTGCACATATGACTTCAATAAAAATGAAAACCTAAGAAAGTATGATACAAATTATCCACTTAGATGTGCTGCAAGAAATACACCTTGCGTTAGGCCTAGATGTCAACTCCAGATGAAGAGTGGCTCTTTTATCCTTCAGAATAGCTTTCAATCACTAGACCATCATCAAATTTAGCTTCAGATTCAGAGCCCACACCCGAGCAAAACCAATTCTTTTCTATAGAAGGGATGACTGGAAGACAAGTAAGGAGTCAAACCAGAGATGAATTTCTTTCTGTACCTTAGAGGGAATTAATAGAACACCGTTGATGAGCCCGTGGTGTCTGTATTGAGGGATGTCACCATGGTCTCCTGTCTACTGCTACCTTACCTTCCTGTGGTAACCACTGGTCACCACGGCAAATATTTACCTGACACTTCCTGCAAATACCGGGATTGGGAACAGTTATCTCATTCACTCCTATGATGACTAATAAGGGTGGGGGCACTATCACCCTCTACAACCAGCAATCTGGGCAAGTTGGTGCAAGTATCAGTGGGGAGGGGCTGTGATCTGAACCCAGGAAGCCTGGGTCTCAAGCCCCTGTCCCCTCACACTACAATGGCACAAGGCCTCCCTGCAGGCAGCAATGAAAGCAGACACTCATTTGTGACTACCTCCTATGGAGATCTTTTCTCCACGACTTTAAACCATCAGGCAGGTATTTTGGAGATGGTAGCCAACGGAGGGAAGAGCTGATGGTGAGAGACAAAAAAAGGAATGACCACAGCTCAATTCAAAAACAACTTGAATGCTGAGAACAAACTGAGGGCTGAAGGGGGATGGGGGGGAGGGGAAGGGAGAGATGGGCATGGAGGAGGTCACTTGTTGGGATGAGCACTGGGTGTTATATGTAAACCAACTTGACAATAAACTAAGGAAAAAAAAAACATACTGCATTAAAGAGATTCAGGCCAAGTAATCAAAGCTGAAAGGAGTTACCACAAGGACTGTAGATATGGGCACAGTATAGACATATTCCAGGAGCAAGACAGTCTGGTACATAAATTGGAAACTCCTCTGTTTAGCTAGTTTGGTTGAAATAAACAAAAAGACAAACACCAACACAGATCATTGTTCATGATTAAATGTTCCACTTTTCTACAGATTGGGGGATGTGGGGTCTAAGGTGTTCCCTTTGTTTCTCAGTGAAGGGTCTTTTCTCTCGAATGGGGGCCAGCAACTGTCTGACTCAGAATCTGAACATATTTATTGACAGAGAGGGATATATTAGCACCTCTGCATCAAACTGAGAACCTCTTTGTCATCTGTTGGCAGGTGTCCCCCAACCCAGAGCAGGGGAGGCACTGATGAGAAGATGATGTTTCCTTAGCACTCTCCAAAATGGCTTCAAGGAAGGCTGAGAAGTCACTCTGGCAAAGACACCAGAACAGGGCTCCTGGGAGAAAACCAGCAGTGAGGAATCCTGCCCTTGACCTCGTTAATCAATGATACAGATGCTACAGATTACAGAAGGCCACCGCTGGCACACTCCCCCATAAATTAAAGGCAGAGGCTCTATTTCCCGCCTAGCTCTAGGAATCCCTCACTATTGAAATTTCATCTTGGTATTTCTTGATCATCAGTTCTATTTCCGGAGTACATTTCACAGTTTTTCTATTGAATATGAGCTTTAGTTTCCTTTTTGTAATTTCATTTAGTTTCAGAGTGGCATAATGCCAAAAGAAAAAAATATACCAAAACACCACACTTCTAAAACAGAGGAAAAAAACACATTCTCCTTTCAACATTTGAATAAATGCTGAATGATAATCTTCTGGAATTCTGGCTCCTTCGAGGGGGTTAAAAATTAAGAGTTTATGATAAAATGATATATTTTCTATAGGCAATTATTCAAATCTACATACAGCTATTTATATATAGGATAGTATACACACATAACATATGGAGATATATGGTATAAATATATATATAATACAATGTAATATATATGACAATTTTTCTTTTTTTATGTGTATTTATTTTTGAGGGAGTGAGCACGAGTGGGGGAGGGGCAAAGGGAGAGGGAGACACAGAATTTGAAGCAGATTCCAGGCTCTGAGCTGTCAGGACAGAGCCTGATACAGGGTTTGAACCCATGAACCGTGAGATCATGGTCTGAGCTGAAGTTGGATGCTTAACTGACTGAGCCACCTGGGTGCCCCTATGATGATTTTTCTTGATGAACAGTGGAATCTGACATTGTAGACACATTTTAAAAAGCACAAAACCCTCGACTTGTAAGTGCTTTGCCTTTTTGAAAAGCAATTGAAGCAGTCAGAACAGCATAATAGTTACACGACACAAAACATACAGCGATCGTCTCAGAGAAATATTTGTTATTTCACACAGATTTCATGGAAAAGGGATTTGAAAAATCATAACATGAGTTTTGTTCCAAGCTTTTGAGCTGACACAATTTCTACAGCCAATTCTTATCTCAGGAATGACAGTCATAAGATGTGGAGCAAGGATGGGGCTCTGGAGTGTTCCCCACACGTTCTGAGAACACCCAGTGGTGTTCAGAACAGGTGAGGGCCTGACCCAGGTTTTCCTCCCATGGGGAAGTCTTGGCATGGCTGTCTGCTCATTATTTAACAATAGTTTTTTTTAATATTTATTTATTTTTGAGAGAGAGAGACAGAATGTGAGCAGGGAGGGGCAGAGAGGGAGACACAGAATCTGAAGCAGGCTCCAGACTCTGAGCTGTCAGTACAGAGCCCAATGCGAGGCTCAAACCCATGAACTGTGAGATTACGATCTGAGCCGAAGTTGGACACTTAACCAACTGAGCCACCCAGGTGCCCTTTAAAATATTTTTTAAAAATATTGATTTATTTTTGAGAGAGAGAGAGAAGGAGGGGCAGAGAGAGAGAGAGAGGAAGATACAGAATTGGAAGCAGGCTCCAGACTCTGAGTTGTCAGTACAGACTCAGGGCTTAAACCCACAAGCCATGAGATCATGACCTGAGCCGAAGTCGGACACTTAAACAACTGAGCCACCCAGGAGCCCCTCAACTACACTTTTAAAATACTTCAATCCTGGGAAAAAGCTCTGATATACAAATGACTCCTGCTTTCTAGTTTACTGTCAGAAATGGACGGCAATAATCAGGCCATGTAAAAAGACTATGCTTTTGCAAAATAAAGTGGACTTTAGCTTATTAATCTTCACAAATGAGGGCTGCACTCAGGACTGTTACTGCCTGGCACTCTCTGCCCAGGGGCAGTGACCAAGGAGAGCCTTCAGACAGAAATGCAGTCAGGCCGGTGGGAACTGTAATGGAGAAGATGAGGGTTCACGGGTGGGACATCAACCATATCTGCTGTACCTAAAACACGGATTTACACAATGATCCTATAATCAGAGTCAGCATTCTCTCCATCTCTCTCCCCTCCCCAAAAGAGCACTGAAAACTTAAAAATACAACCCAATCCTATTTACATAAGGTGTGAAAGCACAGCATACTGGCTTATGCTGCTTTTTTTAAAAGTTTATTTATTTTTAAGTAAACTCTACCCCCAATGTGGGACTCTTAACTAGTGACTGCGTGATCAAGAGTCGCAGGCTCTGCGGATTGTGCCAGCCAGGTGCCCCCAAATTCCATTGTTTAAGTCTGGAATGGTGTTCCCCGTGGGCCAGGGATAGAGTCTGAAAGGGCATTCTCCTTCTTGATCAGGTGCTGATTACTGGTGTGCTTGGTTGGAAAAAGTCACTGAGATGTACTGATGGTATGTGCATTTTCTTAAATGTTTGTAGACTCCAATAAAAATGCTTCCCAAACAAAACAAAAATGCAATCACGGTGCTAGTTATTAATGTTAATAACATATATTAATTTTAATAGTAACTACTCCATCTCACTTGGAGTTGGCTTATTAGTGAAGTTTCCAGGTAAGATACAGGACCCAGGATACAGTTAACTATGAATTTCAGGTAACAACAAGTAATTAAAAAATGGAAGTATAATTTCAAAAATCACCTAGGAAATATATTAAAAATGCATTTGTTGCTTATCTGAAATTGCAATTTAATTGGGTGACTTCTATTTTTACTTGTTAAATCTGGTAACCCTCCTATGACATTTTGGGGGTTGGTTAAGATAACTACTTTGCCTTTCTTTTAAATAAGTACAAAATTGGAGGTTTAATGATCTTGAAATGAATATTCTTCAGGCAAAGGGAAAGCTGAATTTTTTCAATATTGTCTATTTATCTCACGTTGGATTTTGACTGCTATTTTATTCTGGTTGCTTGGCCTGCTCAGAGTTATCTTTTTCCCTTTGTTTCTTGTCAATTGCAGTAATTGCCAAGATATACATTATAATATTTTGTGGGCATTCTGGGGATTTTCACAAGACCAAGACTTTCAACTTCTCTCAGAAATATCCGAAAACCTGGCAACCTAGGGGCATTCTCATGTCACTGTGGAGCCATCAGAGATGCCTTCTTTAGATAAGACATACGTTCTTCAGCTTGCCACAGTCCCCTCAACTCCACTGTCCCCAACTCCAAAGGCAAAAGTCAGCTTCCACATATTACTTTTTTTCTGCTGTTGTTATTCTTAGACTGGACCACTTCACTCATGTATTCTATATAATTGGGTTCCACAGGAATATACATTTGTGATTCCTTACCTGAAAGAATTATTTTAATTAGTGTTGACCATGCTAAAGACACCAGCTGCTATTTCTTCACAGTCCAACATTGTGCTGGGGGAGGGGGGGTCTTCAACATTTTGTGCGATGCATGCCTTCATACTTTATGGCCCCCTTTTCAGAAGTGTGTATTAAAAGATATACATAACAAAGAATTACAAAGAAACAGATTTCTCAAAATCTGGTTATCCAAACACTGAGATATCAGTGATATATGTGCTTCTTTATTAACAAGAGCCAGTTAAGTTTCCTTATTATAAAAAAGAGTTAGTAATTTCAACATAGTGATGAGTAAGGAGAACGAGCCAAGATAATCTGCAATGGTTGTAATGTAGCATGAAGTTATCTTGTATTTCTGGACATGCAGTCATCAGGTAGTGCGACAACTACTATGGCTTGGTGCCTCATGAATAACGAAATGAAACATTAAATATACGTGGTCAGTAAAAACAAGGATGTAATTTTTTTTCTCACTCAAGTTCACAGACTCCTCTAATCTAGTTTTTGGAAATGGAAGTCCTGGGGTTCTACTCCTTCCCTGATTCTGGCTTTTCATTATTTCCTCAATTGTCTCTTCCTCCAGAAAAGGGGTGGGAAGCGAGGGGGCAGTCAGTTAGAAATGCAATTCTTAGGCCCCAATCTAGACCTGCTGCATCAAAATCTGCATCTTAACAAGACCCCCAGGTGCCCATGTGCACATTACAGTGGGAGTGGTGCTGGCCCAGAGGGCAGAGAATTTCTGAGTCTGGATTGCATCTGTGGAACTGAAATGTAAAGAGCAGGAGGCTTGGTGGGGTGGCCCTTGGCCTTCACCCTGGGCAGTGGGACTGGACTCAATGCTGTGGGCATGTGTATCCACTTAGGATCTTCATGCCAGAGAACAAGTAAGGAGAACGATCCAAGATAATCTGCAATGGCTCTAATGTAGCATGGATGTGTCTGAGCTGTAGCTGCAAATTAGAAGCACCCCAATGCTTCTACGTATGGTGTTTCCTAGCATCAGTTTCTAGTCTCAACTCTGTGGAAGATGCTGGGAAATCACCCCTTTGTACTGTCCCTTTGTAGAACCATGCTAGAAAACTCCAGCTCCCTTGTATGCTCTCCTATTCCATCTGCTGAACAGTATAAAGAATCCAAATTGGACTGATGCTGAATTTATTTTTATTTTATTAAAAATTTTTAATGTTTTTTCACTTTGAGAGAGGGAGGGAGGGAGAGACACAGAGGAAGCAGGGGGAGGGGCAGAGAAAGACACAGACACAAAATCTGAAGCAGGCTCCAGGTTCCAAGCTGTCAGCATAAACCCCGACGTGGGGCTCAAACTCACGAACTGCAAGATCATGACCTGAGCCTAAGTCAGACACTCAACCGACTGAGCCCAGGTGCCCTGAATTTATTTTTAAATTTAAACCATTTGGGGTAACAGCCAGATATATGTAGGAAGCAAGTATCTCCTTATTTCATTGATTTGAAACCTAGAAGTACAATCTCAAGCTAAAGGATCATGTCAGGGTCTTGATCTGGGACATATCATTATAGGTAGTAGGGACCTCAAATGCTGTGGGGCTTCTCTGCCTTTGAAGTACTGATGAAGAAGGAAGTTAACATATCACGCTAGTTCAGAAATCACACAGCTAAGACTATGTATTTGAGTTAGGCTTCTGAAAGTAAGACCCTGGCTCAAATTACACAATTACATTAGTGTTTGAGGTCTATAATCGTGCTACATGCAGAAGCTGATGTCCTTGCTGTCAGAAAGCTGGTAGTAGAATCATGGGGGATGGACACATCACTTCCCTCTAAACATTAAAATATTCAAGACAAAGAGGACAGAAAAATAGAGCCAGCATTTTTTCTTTTCTCTCTTTTTTTTCAGCTCACAGGCTTAGGTATGGATTTAGAAGTGTTCTTTTCATCTGTGGAAAGATCCATGTTTCTCTGGTTTCATCAAGTTATAAAGGAGAGGTAACATGGATTATATACTTTAAAAACTAAGATGCCAACCCACTGTTTGACAAGGAATAGGACTTTTACAATATCAGGAGTTAATCTGACTTATAACAGAGTATGTGTTCAAAGGAAACGTGGGAGGCCACCAACCATGGGGGCTCTGGGTTGGAAAGGAAGCACCTGTCCCCTACTCGTGAGTGGATGCAGGGCAGTGATATTTTCATACTAAAAAATACTGGCTGCTACATCTGTGTGGCTCATCCATCTCCAGTTGATCTGTCAGGCAATCTATTTCAAGCAATTTCTGTGACTCAGGGTAGGGAGAGCAGGTGACATTCACGAATCGATTTTGCAGCCAGGGCAAATTGAACACAAGAACATTTCTTTAGTGAGTGCTTGGAAGGTATTTTTCCCCCTGCATTAAGGAAATCAAAAATTAAAACATGGTGCCACCAATAACACATCCTGGTTTCATCTGCATTAGGCAATAAAACAGACAGCTGAGGGAATGGAGTGGTTGGGGCAGCCAGTAATACCAGCCAGCCAACCAAAACCTCCTTTCCCTTAGCCAAAAACATGGCAAGAGGTTATTTAAGTAGTTAGGTTAGTTTTTCACTTTGCAGATGATCATGTTAAGTGGAGAGTGGTTAGTACCTTACCTGTTGATGGAATAAGAAATGTAATCAAAACGCAGGATGGAAAGTGTACTAGAAGGGATATGTGCTTACACTATGCAGAGGAAGCTGGGACAAGGGGTGGGTTCCAGGTGACTCCCAGGAATGGGGATCTCCACCCCTCTGTCTACACTTTCTTCCTCAGCATTCATTCTCCATACTTTTCTACCCAGCTTAACCATTAATGTGCTGTGTGATCAGGAATATAGCCTATGCTCGTCCGTATCTCAGTCCTCTACCTGGAATAATAATATTTAGCCACACTAGACTCCCAGCAATGCATAAGGATTCATTCAACAATGTCTGAGAAAATCCTATAATTCAGAAGTGAAAGGGATCTTGGGCATGTGTGCAATTGAAACAAAGAGCACGTGGCAAGTTGTGGCCCTATCTGGAGTACCGTATTTCATTTCTAGGCAGGAAAAGGCCTCTGTGAACAATTTGGAACCTTCAGGGACCATTAGTAGGGGTGTTTCCCAAGAGGCCCTGGTCTGCAGTGAAGCCCCTTAGCATAACAGTCAACACTTTAAAATTGGTTCTTCTGTGTCAAATACTATACTAAGCACCTTACATGCTTTCTTCCTTCTAATCTTTCAAAATTTCCATTTTACAGATCAGTCAACTAAGGCTTAATGAAGTTACACAGTTACCTATGCTTCACAGTTTGAAAGTGATTGAATCACGTCTTGAACCAGGGGTGAACACCCACGGAGCCCCCACAGTCAGTTCCTTGCAGGTGATTAGCAAGAATTACCTGGTCATAAAAACGACCTGGTTCTGTTAGACAAATAAAGATCCCTGGGCTCAACTCAGACCTTCTAAATCAGACTCTCTCAGGGAGGCCTGGTTCTCAGCTGTGGCTGCCTATTGGAATCATCTGGAAGTTTTATGAAACACTCATGCTTGAGTCCCACCCCCAGAGACAGTCAGTTAGCTGAGGTGGGCTGTGGTTTGGCCGCTGGAATTTTTTATTCGTAGGTGATTCTAACATCCAGCAGGGGTTGACACCATTGTCCCATCCTGCTATGACCTGTTAGGCTCACAGATGTCCAGGTAATGAGAAACAGGAGACTACCCTGTGCTTCCCAGTCCCACACAGAGTGGAAGAAAACCCCATTCTCTGTGTATGAGGTTTTGAGAGATGACAATGAATTTTATATATTCCTTATGAATATTTCAAAGTCTACACACTAGGAGTGTTGCCATTCATCACTCTGCTTATAAAGTAGATCTGTTTTAAAATCTCTTTTGGATTTATAATGAAAATTCACTTTGAGAGTCATGTCAGTATAAAACAAGAAGTGTAGAATTGTTGGATTTAACTTCATAGCTGGAAGGATGCAAAGGCTTGGGGCTAGATATTGGAAGGCTTGCTCACTTGCAGGACTGGGGGCTCATGTGGGCCACAGACTGAGATCTCAGCTGGGGCCACTGACCAAACGTACACATGGCCTCTCCATGTGGCAGGGGCTTCCTCACAGTAGGTCAGCCTCAGGGCTGTCAGACACTTCAGTGGGGGTTCATGGCTCTGAATGCAAGCATCCCAAGAGAATAAGCAAAATCTGTGTAGTGTTTTAGGACCTGGCCTCAGGGATCATATAGCTTCATTTTACTGTCACAAGACTGATAAAGTCTAATCATTATCTGGAGCTTTTAAATTGGAGAGAAGTACTGGCAGGACAATTTTAATATGTTTCCCTTCCAGTGAAACAAACACTTAAAGTAATAAAATGTTTAAATCATATTTCCAACGGGTGCATTTGGTTGCATAAATCACATACATTTATACAAATTATCTCCAATCCTGGGAGACAGAAGTAACGTAAACTGAGTCTTCAGAAATGTCTTTCTACTTCTATCTGATTTTAAAGGAAAAGTCCTCTGAAATTTGTTAGGTTTTGTGTAAATAAACTTTAAAACATAAAATTGATGATTATGGTTAAAAAAATCAAGCAGGGTGATGGGTATTAAGGAGGGCGCACTTATGATTAGCACTGGGTGTTTTATGTAAGTGATGAATTACTATATTCTACACCTGAAACTAATATTGCACTGTATGTTAACTATATGTATGTATGTATATACATCAACTGGAATTTAAATAAAAACTTGAAAAAAAATCAAGCCATAAGCAGAATATGAATGGAAGTAAAAATCTTCGGTTTCCCTGTGCCTCCCACTTATTCCATGCCCCTCTCACTCACCAGAGGTAACCCTTCTTAACATTTCTGACTTTGGTTATTTTAGGTGTCACAAAGCTACCATGAAATAGTTTACTTCTCCCTCTATATCTTGGTCTCTCTTGACCTATCATTAGGAAAGCTGAGGAAACAACACTCCCACAGGCATTACTAGGGCATATACCAGAAAGGTGAAGAACAAGGACCTGGGGCCAGAATCCCTGAGTTTAAACCCCAGCTCCAACAGTCACTGGTTGTATGGCCTCAGGCAAGTTATTATTTCAAGTCTCTGCCTCAGTTTCCTTATCTTTGAAAAGGAGATAATGATAGCACCCTTGTCAAGGCTTACTACCAGGATTAAATGCACTATGTAACAGGTTTAGAACTCTGCCTGGCACAATATTAAAGTCTATATGATAAGAGATAGCTACTGTTATTGTTGTTTCTCTTTTACCTTCCCCTTCCCCCTCCCCTGATACTTGAGTTCACTCTTCTGGGCATTATTTTAATGACTTTATATCCATATTAAGAAAATTAAATAGCACATAAAAAAACTAAGTAATACCTACAGGCTCTATTGATGAAAAACAATTGTCCCCTGCCTCATCCCTCCCACCTCCCAGTGGTATATACTTATTAATATCATTTTCTTTTTTGGTTCTTCCAGTTCCTATTTCTATAATGCCAAATAAAGGGATCATAATTATTCTTTCCAGATTTATTCACTTTAGGCATCATTTATTGAAAAACGAAGATTTAGCTCATTTATATTACTCCCTACATCTTATCCACTCCTAATGTTTGAAATTTTTATTATTACTATTAGGGCTAATAAATCTTTGAAGGTTTCCTCCTCTATTTCACATTCCATTAGCTTTAGAAATACTTCTTGACTCCATATTAGGTAGGAAAAGAGTGCTCATCTTCCTGCCTGGAGCAACCTCTTATTCCACCAACTTAAGTATAACTTGATTTTTACATTGTCAACATGAAAGCATTTACATTCTAATCTATCACCATCTTTCAGCTGTTCATGCTTTGTTTTTAATTCTTTTTTTTTTTNCCTGACTTATTTCGCTCAGCATAACACCCTCAAGGTCCATCCATGGAATACTACATGGCAATGAGAAACAATGAAATCTGGCCATGTGTTTTTAATTCTTTATTTTATTCTTTTTAAAGTTTTATTTATTTAAGTGGTCTCTACACTCAACGTGGGGCTCACACTCATGGCCCCAATATCAAGAGTTGGATACTCTACCAACTAAGCTAGCTAGGCACCCTGGTTGTCCATGTTTTAGTTAAAGATTGAGTGTAAATGTAGAAAAACAATAAATAGTTATAATAGGACTATTAGTAAGTGAATTTTGCTCACTGTAGAGCCAAATAGCATGCTAAACATGTAATCTCTTCTTACAGGTATGATGTCACCACCTACTTGCTATTTAAAAGATAATGTTCTTATGTCAAGATAAAATAGTTCATCTTAGACATCATCTTAGATATCACCCTTAAACAAAGAAATTCCATATTTCAGTCTGCATTACATAGTTGCAATATTTTTTTCCATAGTTTTTTGTCTTGGGGTTGGAAACTACAGTTTTCCCCTTGTTGGGAGACTCAGCATGTGGCTTCTTCCCCATATTATCAACATGTGAAGACACTTTTTAAAACATGACTTGAAGTTATTTCTATTCTCAGAGATCTTAGAACTTCCTTTCTTTGAAAATCTGAACATTTTCTTTTTTGACCTGCTTGCTTAGCTTGCTTTTTGGGATTTCTTCTTCTTCCTCTTTTTAAAAATGTTTATTTACTTTTGAGAGAGGGAGAGCACAAGCAGGGGAGGGGCAGAGAGGGAGGAGGACAGAGGTTCTGAAGCGGAGCTCTGTGCTGACAGCAGAGAGCCCAACATGGGACTTGAACCATTGGGCCATGAGATAATGATCTGAGTCCATGCATAACTGACTGAGGCACCTAGGCGTCCCTGAGATTTCTTCTTATTAGACTTCTGTGTTAATTTTGCCAATGTCTTTTTCAGATTTTATCCTCATTTTGCTGGAGCACATTCTAAAGTAGCTACCTAAAAAAAGGTTATGTGAGAGGTAAAATCCTTTTTTTGCTGAAAAACATTTTTATCTTGCCTCCCATTTGATGGCTAGTTTAGCTAACTATAGAATCTAGGTCTAAATTTATTACCTTTCCTAACCAACTATATTTCTGCTGTCTTCTAGCATCCAGTGTTGTCGGTTAAAGTCTGAAATTCATCCAATTCTATCCCTTTGTACATGGCCTGTTTCCTTTCTGAAAATTTTAGGATCTCTAGCCTAGATGTTTCAACATTTCATGCAGATGTTTTTAGGTATAGATGTATTTTCATTCTCTTTGCCACTGTGTCCAGTCTTTCAATATGTACACTTGTGTTTTCCTTCTGCTTAGAGGACATTTTCTATTATTATATATTTGTTGACTCTTTCTCCTCTAATTTCTGTACTCTCTTCTTCTGGAATTCCAGCTAAGTTTCATATTAGAGCAGCCAGTTGATTTTCCATGTTTCTTAATTTTTCCTTCATTTCTTAAATTTTCTATCACCTTTTCTTTCTGCTCTGAAATCCACTATTCTTATGTTTCTAAAGTCTTTGTTTTGGTCATTGCCATGCCAATTCTATTATTTCTGTCCTTTTCATATACTTCTTTTACATTTTGGAAGTCACATTACAAATTATTTTAAATAATTTATTTTTTTACTGATATTCCCTCCTCACTTCTTCCCTCCCCCCCTTTCAGCATCCTGTTCTCATTTTTATGGCTTTAATATCCATGTAGAAATCTTGAGAATATGAATTAAAAATTTTAAGTTTATCTCTATCACCTGATTTATCTTTGGTTACTTGGTGGACAGCTCTTCTGTTTATCCATTTTGATCCTTCCTTTGGGAAGTTTTCTCAAATGCCTGGGAGTCTTTGGAAGCATGCTCATATATAGGAACTAGTGGCTGAGTAATATGCCAACCAGCATCAGTTTTCTTTGCAGGTGTGTAAGCCTGCATCCCTGAAGTCCTCTAAAAGGGAGAGCTAATTGCTGGCTCTGTGGAGGCACATAGGGTGTATAGACAGGCAAGCTTCAGTTCAGGGTGTTTGGTCAGTGTTGTAGGTCCCCCAAATGGCAAAATAAAGAGGAGATATAATACTGACTGTGATTTACTTGTCTACTTTCCTGTTGACTCCCTCTACAATATTAGACACTGAAACGGTTCAGAGATAGTTTGGACTTTTGTTTCTTAGCCAAAAAGTCCTATGGCAGAGGTACAAACCTCCCTAGACAGATATTCTATTGCTTTAAAGACCATTTTCCTGGTTCTTCCTTGGAAAAGACATTGGTCAACTGATGGAAATGAGAAAGAATCAGCTGATTCACTTGTTCTAAAGTAGAGTGGTTTTCCGCAAATTCTTGGTCACAAATTCTTGGACACTCCTGTCAACAAAAATTGGAGACCTGTATCCCCTTCTCTTGAATCCAGGTGGGCTTGTCAATACAGCAAGACAGAAGTGGTATTATGTGACTTTGGAGGCTAGGTCATAAGAGGCCATACAATGTCTACCTTATTTTCTGGAACACTAACCTTGAGATCCCAGAGCTACCATGAAGTCATCTGATACCCTGAGGCTACCATATGTGAGGAGGCTAAAGGCACATGGAGAGGCCACGTGTAGGTGCTCCAGTTAACAGTCCCAGCTGAGCCCAGCCTCCAGTCGCTTCAGTGCAGGGTTAAATGTGAGTGAAGAATCCTCCAGATGATCCCAGCCTCAGCCAGTCAAGTCACCTCTAGCCAGTCCAGAATTTCCAATGACACTATTTTCTTAGCTTTTCCTAATATTTTCAGTTATTCCTACATGTTGTGGAGCAGAGACCAATCATCCCTGCTGTGTTCTGTCTAAATTCCTGGAGCACAGATTTAAAAGGATGCTGTTTTACATAACTAGGTTTGGAGTGACTGGTTAAACAGTAATAGATGCCTGAAGCACAAGGATAGTCATTTAATTAATTACCCTAATTATTCCTTCTTCACCAACCTCTGCACACATCACACCTCCTGATCCTGTACTCTAAGCTCTGGAGGTTCAAGTGGACCCAGTTTTACTTTAACTCTTTTTTTACATGTGGTCTGGATTGAGACTTTCTCTGCTTTGGATCAGTACGATCACTTCTAATTTCCATCCTCTAGAAATTCATGAAAGTGTCTAGACCACTCTTGGCATATCTTCCTCATCTCTGGGAAATAATAATGGATTCATTCTCTCTGTGTGTCACAACTGTTATTTCAATAAACTTGTAGATGGAGATAGGGTGGTAAATGTCTCTCCTGAGAACCAAACATGATGTAGTTCAGATGAAGAGACAGATCCTCCATTCAAAAATAGGCATATTTCATAGCCAGTAATGAATTAGTAACAGGCTGTGTCTATGAAATAACAAAGACACAAACATCAAAATGTAGTCAGATGTCTTCTTTCTAATCACACAGGCTTTGAAACTGACATTAATTTTCTTTTATCTTAGTTGGATTTTTAAAAATTTTTTTAATTAATTTATTTTGAGGGGGCCAGGGAAAGTGTAAGTGGGGCAAGGGCAGAGAGAGGGAGAGAGAGCAAGCTCTGTGGTGTTACTGTAGAGCCCAGTGTGGGGCTTGAACTCATGAAACTGAAGTTGTAACCTGAGCTGAAACCAAGAGTTGGACGCTTAATCAACTGAGCTACCCAGGCACCCCAATCTTTGCTGGATTTTTAAAATTTGTCTAATATGAATTAAATATTTGTTATCATGTGCTATTTGGTCCAGTCTTCATGGGATGCACAGACTCAAGAGGGAATACTAGAAATATAATCAGACAATTATTTCAATATAATACACGCTCTAATTTGTAGTTTAAGTTGTATAAATTTTATATTGTATAAGTCAAATTATATTATATTTATTTATATTGTGTAAACAAATTGTATAGTGTATAAATTATGTACCAGATTCTCTTTCAAACATTATGAAAATTCTTTCACTCCTTGCTACAAATTTCTGAATTAAGTCATATTGTAACCATATCCATTTTATAGGTGAGAAGAGTGAGAACATAACGAAGTTAATTACAAGGCCACTGGGGGGACTGGATTTCAAACAAAACTTGGTTGGGAGTCCATGCCCTTAACCACTCCTTTATATTACTTCCTAACAGAATGGAAGTTGGAATAAATATACATTGGAACCCAACCTATTGTTTTATATAGGGAAGGAAATGTAAGATTTCAGTTTTCAAATTCCACCCCTCCTGTCCCCCACCACCCCACCAAGCTTAAAGATTCTCCCTGGGAAGCAGATGCAGGGTATATGAGGCCAACCTTGGGCAACTATGTAGTACACCTTCACAAATCATGTTCTCTGCCATTCTATTCAGAAAATCACAGTTTGGTGATCATGGAAGGACTCTTACACATGATACAACTTTGTTCCCTCATTTACGGAAGAGAAACCAGAATGTTACGTGAATGTGGAAACAGCTCAGAAAATATAGCCAACCATAATGAACTTTGAAAAAGACAGCAAGAAAGAGTGAGAGAAGGGGAGAGAGAAAGAGAGAAAGGGAGGGATAGGGCTGTCAAAGAGATAGTCAAATGCACATCCCCAAAGGCAAGGGAATCAAGAGCAAAAATGAACTATTGGGACCTCATCAAGATAAAAAGCTTCTGCATGGCAAAGGAAACAATCCATAAAACTAATAGGCAACTGATGGAATGGGAAAAGATAGTTGCAAATGACATATCAGATAAAGGGCTAGTATCCAAAATCTATAAGGAACTCACCAAACTCCACACCCAAAAAACAAACAACCCAGTGAAGAAATGGGCAGAAGATATGAACAGACACTTCTCCAAAGAGGGCATCCAAATGACCAACAGACACATGAAATGATGCTCAGCATCCCTCATCAGGGAAATACAAANACATAGGGGTACATGTACCTCAATGTTCACAGCAGCACTCTCAACAATAGCCAAATCATGGGAAGGACCTCAGTGTCCATCAGCGGATGAATGGATCAAGAAGATGTGGTTTATCTAACAATGNAAAAGGGAGATAGTCAAATGTGTCCTGATTGGATACACAGACTCATGAAGAGCTGGCTCTCATCCCTCTCTCCCAAGCATTCCTAAAACTAAGAGGACTTCAAAGATGTTTCAGGTGTGGTACTGGCCCACTTGTTCACCTAGAATTGCCATGCAACGTGCACCTTGGTTTTCTTGTCTTTTTCCAGTTTCTACATCTGCTCTTTGCAAATCCTTTTAGGAAAGAAGTTGACTGCCTTAAAAAGGTCAGCTTGCATGGCATCATTTCCATCTTTAGATTTACCAAAAAGAGTGTTGAGTGTCAGCATAGTGTTGGGTTTCATTTGGAGGTAGGGAAAAGGGTCTTCTCAATACTGTGACACTCTTTGTCTCCTGGGACAGTCAGCTCTGCACATGCCCAGAGTTTTCATACCATTAAGGATTGCGGGGTTCTGCTTCTCAATTCCCTTTCTCCATAGAGAACCAAAACCAGCTCAAGGTGCCTGACAGGTATCCAGCTCTTTTTTCCAATGGAACTCCCCTTTTCCTACTTTGTTCTTAAACAAAGTCTTCCATGCAGATGAAGAGATAAAAAAAAATTCCTTTGGGGTGAAAGCAAGAATGGGGTGGGAGTACAAAGAATTTCTATTAATGGGAGAGAGAAAGAGGGTTCTAGTTCAAAATGGCTTGCTGTAAGAGTTATGGAAGTTGTAATAAAGAAGAGATAAATCAAGAATTTTGTTAGACATTTGATAGACATTTATGGGCGTACATGAAAGAAGTGTGGCATAATACTATATATGACTCTCACCTTTTTAAGTTATTCCAAATTCTTATTTCTCCATCAAAATTGCATGAGATAGGCATAAGAAGGTAATATTATCTCCCATATACAGGTGGGTAATTTAGATCCACATGCTAGTCATATCATTTAAGGTCCTTTGATAAATACATAGCAGATCTTGTATTACACAGTGACCAATTTTACTGAATGCTGAGCAGGGAACAGATGAAGTTAATATTCTCTGTTGCACAGTATCTCCCAGCAAACTGCAATGCTCACTTTCTAAAGCATCAAAACTCAGGCAGAACATTTGCTGATAATTTATAAGAATTCTTTCTTAAAAGACTCTGGACAGAATGTTAGTCAGCAAATAAGTACGAAAACCTATTTTAGGCTCTGGGAATGAAATGAGGAATTTAGAGGGCTTTTTGAGTTTGCTGAATTTTCACAGTGGATCAGCAGAAAGTTATTCATTCCAGGCATCCTGGTGGCTTATGCATTACTTCGATATGTAATATTCCATGGCTCTCCGTTCAAGAGCTCCCAGCCTCACTTTCTCATCTCCAATATGGCCCTTTGAGGTTTGTAAAGCACACAGGGATAGGAGAACCACAAAAGGTTGGCTGGCTTCAGGGCTCTGTCAATATAACCTCAAATTCGAATTTGGAGAAGATGGCATGGAGCAGGATGTTGTTTTATTTATGGATTGGTTTTTAAATAAAATTTGAAAGCTTAATTTATAGGCAACTAAATGCATACATTTTAAATGTAGAACTCAGTGACTTATGAACAAAGTCATATCTTTGTTCATATGACTTAAGAACAAAGTCTTATCTGTGTGTCCATGTAGCAACAATCACCCCAGTGAAGATATAGATAGAACGTTTAATTCATCCATTAAAGTGTCCCCATTTCCTTCTGATCAGTCAGACCATCTATTCCCATCTGGTCAACCACTCATCTGATTTCTATCACAGATTAGTTTTCATTGTTCTAGAGCTTCATAGGTGGAATCACACAGTGGATTTACTTATGCATCTGCTGCTTCTTGAGTTTGTCTGTGTTGTTGTGTGTCAATAATTTGCTCCTTTTTATCACTGAGCTGTATTCCTTTTGTAACCCATTAACGTGTTGATGAACATTTGGGATGTCACTGGTTCTGAGGTACTGTGATTAAAACTGCTTCCGCCATGTTGGCACAAGTCTCTTGGTGGAGACTGGATGAATGTTCAGGACCTACATATTGTGAGGCTCATCATTTTTTCCTAGAGGGAGTAGAATTTCCCTGGCAGTGTTCCTGGTGCCAGCTGGGTGACTGGGATCCATAAATGAGCAACTCATTTTCCCAGTGTTTCTATGAATGATAAAACTCTGTATCCCAGGAGTTACAGGGAACAAACAAACCGAATCAAAAATGGCCTGTGACAGAGAAGGACAGATACCATATGTTTTCATGTATAGGTGGATTAGAAGGAACTTAATGGAGGACCATGGGGGAGAAGAAAGGGGAAAATAGTTGGGGAGAGGGAGGCAAACCATGAGAGACTCTTGAATGCTGAGAACAAACTGAGGGTAGATGGGGGTGGGGGGAGGGGAAGGAGGGTGATGGGCATGGAGGAGGGCACTTGTGGGGATGAGCACTGGGTGTTACATGGAAACCAACTTGACAATAAACTATTTAAGAAAAAAAAAAGTGGCCTATGAAAATCAAAGCCAGCATTGCTGCGCTGAAAATGTGACTCAGGTATGCCTTGTTAATAAGCATTTCAAGGAGATAAGTAGCCTCCTTTAAATCGTATATAAATACCACTGCCATGGAGCAAAGGCCTGAAAATGCATCTCTTTTCAGTGGCAGTACTGTCTTAGTATTTGGGAATGGCCATGCATATAAAAATAAGTAGGGAACCCAAAAGGAAATGGAAGACACAGGAAGCTTTTTAAAACAACTTATAAACATGTGAACTATTTTATAACAGATATAGAAAGGGGTGGGAGGGAGTGTTGGCCAACTTCCTTTAAAAACAATAGAAGCAGCCACAGCAGCAACAGTAGCATTTTGTGGAATATTTACGAGTGCCAGGCACCATCCTAACGGCTTTTCTCTACATGCTTTAATTAATTGATCATGTACCTCACTGAGATGGATGTTTGTTACAGGCTGATTTGTGCCACTTTCTCCAGGCTCCCCCACCAAATTTATATGTTACAGACTTAACTTCCAGAATCTCAAAAGGCAACTGTATTTGGAGAGAGGGGTCACGAAAGTGGTAATTATGTTAAAAATGAGGTAACCACGGTGGGCTCCAATACTCTATGACTGGTGTCTATATGGAAGAGGAGATCTGGACACAAACAGAGGGAAGATGTCACCTGCTCTGTCAGTGCCTCGATCTTCGACTTCCTGCCTCCAGAAGTGTGAGAAAAAATACCAGTTGTTTGAGGCTCCCAGCTGACTGATGCGGGGTTGCATAATGTCCCCATTTTACAGACATGGAAAGCCAAGGATCATCATAACTTCATAACTTGCTAACAAGCTTTGTATGCCCAGTAATGGAGCCAGCTGACTGACTCAAAAGCCCATGCTTGTATTTTATGTAAAGAAGCAACTTTTTTCCTCCAGTAATAAAAATAAAATGGAAGGCAGGTCCCTATCTTGTAGGAACTTATGATTCATTGTAATGGCAAACTTCTGCCATGAGAAGCAGGCCACAGGGCCCAGCTGTCAAATCTGAACAACCCAAGGAGCTGTAGGATCAGGCTCAGCATTTTTGAAGGCTAGTCTAGGACTACAGGCCCAGATCTGATCTAACCCACAGCACAACTGTTCTTTACCCCTTGAGATGACCCTCAGGGACGACATAAAGGGGCAGTTCAATAGTCTCCTGAAGAGAACAGACAAACAAACCAGATTGCCTGGTGTGGCTAAGAATGGCCCCGCAGAGATGTCCACATCCTGATCTGGGGACCCTAGGGGTATGTTAGCTCACATGAGAAGAGGGACTTTGCAGATATGATTGAGTTATGGAGCTTGAGCTGGAGAGGTTATCCTGGATTCCTAGGTGGGCCCAATGTAATCACAAGAGGGAGGAGTCAGGGTCAGAGAGAATAGCAAATCTGACGATGGGATTAAGAGGTTGGAGTGACCTGAGGAAGGGCCCTAAACACAGGAATGCAGGCGATCTCTAGAAGCTGAAAAGCAAGGAATCAGATTGTCCCTTGAAGCTTCCAGAAGGTTCCAGAAGCAATGCAGCTGTATGGCCACTCTAACTTTTGACCCACAGAACTTATAGGAAATACACTGTGTTGTTTTAAGCCACTAAATTTGTGAGAGTGGCAGTAGGAAATGAATACACCTGTGTCCATGTGCCAGGTGCTGCTGACCTCTACCAATCCCACACTGGCAAGGGTTCTAATCAGAGTATGGTTCAAATTGTTTTCCTGTGATAAAAAATATCTGGCTTTCCTTAGGCCAATGGGGGCCCCAAAGCCTTGCATCTGAGGCTGTGTGTGGGGTGTCTTTAATGAATCTGCCATAGCCTCCAACTTTTCCAATAACCCCCTGCAGACCCATGTGGTTGCTTCCATTTTACAGAGAGGCAAATGGAAGCTTAGAATAGTGGAGAGGCTTGCCACAGCTGAGAGTGACAGGGTTGGGTCCAAATCCCCATTTGCCAGACCCTTAAGCCCATATGATGATTTTTAGACTTTTAAAAAAGTTTCAGTAAGATACACACAATATAAGAGATATCATCTTATCCATTTTTAAGCATACACTTCAGTGGCATGAAGGACATTCACACTGCTGTGCAACCATCACCACCACCCATGGTCAGGACTTTGTCTTTCCAAACTGAAACTTTGCTCTGTACGTATCAACCCCTATTCCTCGCTTACAGACCCTGACCACCACCATTCTACTTCTGTCTCTATGAATTCGACTACTCTAGATACCTCCCACAAGTGGAATCATATGGTATTTCTCTTTTGTGTCTGGCCTATTTTACTCAGCATAATGGCGGCAAGGTTCAGCCATGCTTGAAGTCCACACCTAAAAAATATTTTTTAATGTTTATTTATTTTTTGGAGAGACAGGCAGACAGAGCATGAGCAGGGGAGGGGCAAAGAGAGAGAGGGAGATGCAGAACCTGAAGCAGGCTTCAGGCTCTGAGCTGTCAGCACAGAGTCTGACATGGGGCTCAAACCCACAGACCACGAAATCATGACCTGAGCCGAAGTCAGACCCTCCATCGACTGAGCCACCCAGGCATCTCTGAAGTCCACACTTCTAACCTTTGCATTATTTCCTGCATCATTTCAAGCTATGTACAGGGAAGCTCTGGCATGGCTCAGAGTGGAGGTACCCACAGCCCAAATTTACAGAAGAATTTAGAACTCATTCTTGGTCATACTGTAGCACTACATTTTGTGCCTAAAACTGTGGTCAAACAGTCCCTGCACTGCCCACAGGGAGTCTTACTAATTACAAGAGGAATGAAGGAGAACTACAAACTCTTCAGGCTCACAATTTCCACCTACTCTCCTTCTATACAAACACAGATGTCACAGAGGATGATGTCCCAACCACATTCATTTCCTTTGCTCTCCCTGATGGTCCAAAACATGACAGAGGGAGAGGCAAGAGGCATTAGTACTCTACAGACTTAAAAATGTTTTTTTTTTTTATTTTTAAAAATGTTTTATTTACTTCTGGGGCACCTGGGTGGCTTAGTCGGTTAAGCATCCGACTTTCGCTTAGGTCATGATCTCCCGGTTCGTGGGTTCGAGCCCCGCGTCGGGCTCTGTGCTGACTGCCAGCTCAGGGCCTGGAGCCTGTTTCAGAGTCTGTATCTCCCTCTCTCTCTGACCCTCCCCTGCACATGCTGTCACTCTCTCTCCTAGAAATAAATAAAAAATTTTAAAAAATGTTTTATTTACTTCTTTTTTTAACACTAAAAGGAGCTTATTGCCCCATTTATTTTTTTTTTANTCCTAATCCTCCATACATGCAAACATATGATATTTGTCCTTCTCTGCCTCAGTTATTCTGAGAGAGAGAGAGACAGCATGAGAAGGGGAGGGTCAGAGAGAGGGAGTTACAGAATCTGAAACAGGCTCCACGCTCTGAGCTGGCTGTGAGCATAGAGCCTGACGCAGGGCTCGAACCTACGAACCGTGAAATCATGACCTGAGCTGAAGTTGGACGCTTAACCGACTGAGCCACCCACACGCCTCAGTACTCTACAGACTTAAAAACATAATAATAAAAAGGAAGAGTTGGTATGTTTTGACTTTACGTTAATCATTACAGGATGGATACACATGTTTACATTACTTTGTAAAACACCAAATATTTGGTTTATCACTCACAATATTTTTTAATAAAAAATACTTAAAATCTATATTCCACACACATGCTGACATGGTCGCTGTGACCATGTCTGACATAATTGTTAATGTGATTAGTCTTTACTTCTAAGTAGCGAACACATTCCATCCATACAGTTAATTAGGTTGTGGAAGGCCAGCATCCAAGGTCCCATGAGGCCATTTTCAGCCCCCTGGCTGGTAAGTCTTTTTCTACTGTCTGACTAGATACTATAAAAATGTTTTTGCTTTAATAGAGTTTGGCTTATGTCATAGATGCGAAATGCAATTAAATAAGAAAATGAGGTTAAATATCGCTGAGTTGAAAGGAAAAGGAAAACTGCATCTCTTACACACACACACACACACACACACACACCTTTTATCTACAGAACATTTCAGGACAGGTATATTTTGTTATTCTTCTGGGATTCTGTTTCAGAACCAGAATCAGGGTCATTTTCTTTCTCAAACGGTCTCTTTGATCCTAACCCGCTATTTATTTTCATCATCAGAGCCTCTTTCAAAACAGAACCAGAGTTACCTAGTCGGCATAAAAAGCAAAGAACCTGAGGATTCTGGAAATTCTCACGTCATATATCACAAGTCAACCCAGATCATTCAAGTCAAACATAGGGTCCTCATGAGTATTCTGGTAGCTGCTTCTTGTCACAAAACTTACTGCTATTAATATTATTACTGAACAGATATATCTTCAAAGTCACACGCTATCTGACATTTATTATTTGACTTTACCTAATGCTTTTACTTCTGTTTCCCTCATCTCCAGTTAGAAAACTTTACTCAAAACAGAAACTTTTCTGAGCATAATTCAAAGTGGCCTTCCACAGGGTCTCATGTACATGGAGCTTCTGAGATTATTTCTTTCTACTCATTTATCATTTATGGTCATTTTTAATGCTTTTGTTCCTTAAATTCTACACCAGAAATTAAAAGTAATTATGCACCAACTTTACAATACTACAGGATTCTATATTTGCCCATGTATTTATCTTTACCAAAGAATTATATATTTTCATATGTTTTCATATTGCTATTAAGCACCTTTCATTTCAACTTGAAGGATCCTTTTACCATTTCTTATAAGGCAGGCCTACTGATGATGAATTCTCAATTTTTGTTAATCTGAGAGTTCTTGCTTTCTCTTTGATTTTTTTTAAAGTTTACTTGTTTTGAGAAGGGTGGGGGAAAGGGCAGAAAGAAAGGAGAGAGAGAATTCCAAAGAGGCTCTGCACCATCAGCACAAAGCCCAATGTGGGGCTTGATTCCATGAACCGCAAGATCATGACCTAAGCCAAAATCAAGAGTCAGGCACTAAACTGACTTTTCACCCAGGCACTCCTCTCTTTCAATTTTGAAAAACAGTTTTGTTAGTATTCTTGGTTGGCAGTTTTATTTACTTTTGTTTCAGAACTTCAAATATATTATTCCATTCCCTTCTGGCCTGCAAAGTTTCTGTGGGTAATTTTATGAGAGCTCTATTGTACAAAATGAATTCCTTTTCTCTTGTGGATTTTAAGACTCTCTCTGTGTCTTTGCCTTTCGGTAGTTTGGTTATTATGTGTATTAGTGTATGTCTCTTTAAGTTAATCCTGGTTGGATTTCTTTAAGCTTCTTGAATTTGTATGTCTATTTCCTTCCTTGAATTCGGGAAGTTTTCAGCCATTATTTATTCAAATAGGCTTTCTTCCCACTCCAACACCACCCACTGGCACTCTGCAATCTCTAAGACTCCCAGAACGCTTTATTGGTCTGCTTAATGGTTTTCCATAAGCCCCTTAGACTCTCTTCATTTTTCTTTCTTCTTGTTCTTCTTCCTCTTCTCCTCTTTCCTTCTATGAATGGATCATTTCAAATTACTTGCCTTTAAGTTTGCTGTTTCTTCTTCTTGATAGCCAGTCTGCTGTTGAGCCCCTCTAGTGAAGTTTTCCATTCAGTTACTGTACTCTTCAGCAGAATTTGTATGGTTCTTTTTTGAAGTTTCTCTCTCTTTGTTGATATTCTCATTTTGTTCATACAGTATTTACTTGATTTCATGTCGTTATCTGTTGTGTTCTCTTTTAGCTCATTGAGCATATTTTTGATAGTTATTTTGAATTCTCTGTCAGATAACTCCTAGATCTCTATTTCTTTAGGGTTTGTTTATAGAGATCTATTTTGGTTCTTTGATTTGGCCATGCTTTCCTGTTTCTTTGTATGCAATGTATACATCTTTTGTTGAGATGTGGATATCTGGAAAGAAGAGTCACTTCCTGCAGTCTTTATGGATTATCTTCAGGTAGGGGAAAATTTTGACCAATCAGGCCAGCTAGAGATTCAGTAAGTCTCTCAAACCTTTTCTGGGTTGAGTCTTCCCTAGGTTTGTGTGTGAAATCTCCCAGCTGAAGAAACGCACCTGTTTCTACTCACCAACCTCCCTTGGTGTCTGTCTGGGGTACTGCAATCTCTCTGATGCTGCACCAAGTCAAGAGGCTCATCTTTGTTCTCAGTGTCTCCCAGGCATCCAAAGAATGCTACTGCCTTTCCTGTCAGTGCTCGGAGTCAGGAAAGATAGAAACTATTCTTTGGAAGCACCTTGAAAAGCCAGAACACTGGACATGCTTTCCATCTTTCTTTTCCCTCACAAGGAAGAGGGAGTGAATTGGGAGTTTTCTCCCAATCATGTTGCATATGCTGAGTGAGATGGAACTTGGTGGGTAAGTGCAATGGACTTTTCTACCTGCTCCAATGCAGCTCTCTTTAGCTTTGCATTCATCTGGAGCAACCTATAGGTTGCTATAACCTCTCAACCGGCTTTTGGTGTTCTCACAGAGGCAACTATATGGCTCCTACATCTGGTCCATATCCACAGGGAAGGAGTGTCTGGGCCTTCCTAGTCCACCATCTTGCTAATGTCACTCTCATGCTCTCTGTACTTATCAGTGATATGAACACTGGTACTTCTGCAGGTTTTTCATTAAGATATCTGTTAATCTTGGTAGATGATTAAAATTTTTCCTTAAAGTTACTTCAAATTTACTTCTACCTGTGCTAATACAGCTCTTCTTATGAAATCCTTGTCACTTATCATTGCTCAGTGTTTATACTTGTTAAAAAATGTGACAGTAAATATTTCGCAAATCACTCAACAGAACATACTTCTTAAGGGAAGGCAACATGGTGCTCCTTTCTCTACTAATTAACATAGTGAAACAATTAAGATAATGTTGGTCAGGCATGACTTATTATTCTTTCCTTCTTTGAATCTTAGAGCTTGTTGCTCTCTTATCTATTTTATCATAATCTCCTCTCCCCAAGAACATTTAATAGTTTTCATTCTGTACCTTTTAATTAATCTTCAACCCATCTTCCAAGTAAAACACAAGAGTCATGACTCTTATGTCCATAGAAGTTGTAAGTGGTTTTGAGGTTTGTAAAAACAGAATGCTCAAGCATCACGTTAGACATATGAGTGCTAAAACTAAGTGAAGAATTTCTCTCTTCTTCAAAAAGCCCAAATCCTTCATGGTAGAGATACCACGGTAATAATGGGAGACATAGTCAGGAAAGTAGAAAATCCAGATGTAATGGAATAACAATATTTTTACCTGTAAAAATAGGGAGATAGTAACTGGAAAGAATGGCCTGTGTGCAACTCTTCAGAAAAAAAAGCACAGATAGGTAACTGCTTCCCAGTAGTAGGCATATCCTTCAACAGAATGGATCCCCAAATGAATGCCTTCATTTCCATAGAGCTTTCTTAAGTGCCTGATGTACTCACACACTGACTCTGACACTGAACTGTTTCACCTTGCCTTGCATGACCAGGGGAGTTTGAAGGGCTCTAATGGGCTTCATTCCTGGTTAATCTGTAATCTCCAGTAATTCAGGTATTTTTCTGCTTGTATAACCTTGTAAGAAGAGTCTTCAATTCCCAGGAATCAACTAGCTCTCCATGACAGTTCATATTCATTTTGAAAAGTTTGGGGGAGATAATCAAATTGGCATATTGCTAATAACTGAAATACTCAAAGCAACTATCTCAGATGGAGGGACTTGATCCATGAAAATAAATATTTTTCCTTTACATCAGCATTGTTATCCTTATTCCTAATGCTTGATGATTAGAATACTTGGGGGGTGGAGTAAGATTCCCAGAGTAACCTATGTAAAGTTTTTAGGTTGTAGTGTATACAGAGGGCTGGAGTTGAGGAAATAACCATTTACAATGAAGCACGGATTACTTAGGCTTAATGTGTCATTTTTCCCTGGGGAGATGTCTCCGAACCCAGGAAGATAGAACAAAGGAATAATCACTTACTCTTGAAATAAGTTGCACCGTTACTCTAAAGATGGACTTGATTCTGTTCAATTAAACATCACTTTTTTGTCACTTACTATGGACAAATCACAAAAATAGATGTTTTGGGAAAAAACACTGGAATTTCTGACTTACTCTATGTGTAACTCTGTCACAGTTTTGTCATCAGGAAAGGCGACATGAATCATATTCTTGCTTTTCTTGACTTTCATCCTAGGATCTAGGCCAGGTGCTTCACTGTTCTGAGCCTCAACTTTCTCAGCTGAAATATGAAAATAATAATGTACCCCTTACATGAGGGGTAGAGGATGAACAAGGGAGGATGAGAGGGATAATGGCAAGCCTTACTGTGGAGCATGCATGTAGTTGGTACTCAATATATGTCAATTTCCCTTTAATTCTGAATTCTGGCAGATTTTTACTGGAATAAGTGACTAAGTTGAGATATTTTATAAATCCAAGTAATATTACAAAATAATAAAGATTTACTAAAACAAATTCACTAATACCTTAACAAGCTAATGGTGGATGAACTAAAATGATGGAAAAATGAACTATTCTCACAGATAAATTGCAAGAAAGATAGAATTCAGCAAAGATGGAGAAAGGGCAGTCCAAAATAAATTTCAAACAGATGAATAGATAAAAAATGTCTGAAATAGGAAAGTGTTGCATTAAAACTCTTGGTGGGATGAAATGGAAAACTAGTACTTCAAGGAAAAGACATATATTTTAAGGATTTACTACTTGCATTTGCTTGTGGACAACTGTTCCTGAATAAATATACCACTGTAGGGATAAATGACATAACATATGCTTATAGTCACCCTGGCTCCCAGAAAGAATGAAGTTATAGAAACTTGGGGTTTCGTGTTATTGTTACAGCTGTTGTTGACAGCTGTTATTAGCAGCTGCAACTCCATCTCTTAGAAAAAAAAACCTGACAGGTGGTACTGGCTTAGGACAGACATCCACAGGGATTGTCTTAGTAAACTCAGACACAGGAAATTGTTGGTGTCATGTTGGATTAATAACTGACTGCCATAATAATATATCATATAATGTCAACATTCTTCAAATGTGGTCTCATCAAATAAGACAAGACATGCAATGATGCCCCACTGCAAATGGAGAAATTGATGAAAGGGACACTGCTTTTTCTGAATTCTACCTGCACCTATACTTCGCACTCCTCAGGATGCCTCTTGCCTCTACATAGTAAATTTTGGATGTGAAGTAAGCTTCATAGTTTTATTTCTAATCGCAGAATATATATGCCAGATATATCCAGGGGACTGAAAAAAAATGACCCCAAATTATTTGAAGCTCCTCCCATCAAGAGGCAGAAACTATTCCTTGTTCCTTCGTTTGAATCTGGGCTTCTTTCTTTGAGCCATAAGATGCAGCAGAAGTGGTGGGGTACCAGCTCCAGGCCTCAGTCTCTAGAGGTGTTGAGCTTGACTCTCAACGGGAACTCTTCCATCATCATGTGAACAAGTCTGGGATAGCCTGCTAGAGAATAAAAGGTGCAGCCTTCTCAGCCGGTGACATTAAGCAAACCCAGCCAGGAGAGCCCAGACCAGAAGGGTCATTTTGCTGAGCTGACCCATAACTGCTGACCTACAGAATGATCAACCATATAAAATGGTTGTTGTTTTAAGCCACTAAGTTTTTCTATAGTTTCTTACAAAGCAGTAGATAACTGATACTATCCAGAAATCATCCACTGAGTTAGAACTCAATGATCGTGAGCTGTATGACTGATTAACCAGCTCACTTTTTCTTCTCAAGAGCTGGACATGTGTTCTAGCAATGTTTCAGACTGAATTATTGGCCCTGATTCTTCATTCTGGATCCACACTTTATACCACATAATTTTGCAATTCTTATAAAAGGTAGAATGTGCTTTCTTTGGATGCTGAAATGAGAACAAAAGTGATGGTTCATCAGTTCTGAGCCTAGAATGAAGAGGTCTGGCATATCTTATTTGCTCTATTGTATTTCTGCTATCACCACAGAATACCTTTCCTTGAGTAGCTGCTCCTGTCTCAATATGGGCCCCAGAATGAATATAATATATGAGAAATAAATGCTTATTGTTTTGTACAAGTGAGATTTAGGGGATGTTTGATACACAGTGAGAGCTGACTCAAACATATAGCTTTACTTTGACACAGAGAACGTGTCTGAACCCCCTTCCCAGATAAGTGAGTGTCTCAGGCACGAATCCAGGACTGGGCTTCAGGATTCCAGGCTTAATGCCTGTAGAACAGTCACAGAGAAACTTTGGAAAAATGATCTTCAGAGGTCACATCAAGATCAAAGGAAGAAGAGAGTCCTATTAAAGCATCAGAGAGAAGGCACAGGACATAAAGGCAGATGCCAGGTAAAGAGGCCTCAAAATAAGAGCTGAGGCAAAGCAAGTAAGTTCTTGAAGAAAAGTAATAGGAGGTGAGAACTGAAGAGATTTCATGAAGGCCTTGGCTTTTTTGAGGGAGGTCTATGTCCCGACTCCTGACATGAGAAAGAGTTGTTCAAAAAGGGGGACTTTTGTGGAGAATAAAGTGTGCTCTTCAATTCCTCTTCTTCCCGAGCCACAGAGATGCAGCTGGCCACAAGGTGTTTGCACCTATTGGTAGTAAGCTCAGCCCCACTGGGGTGATACAGGTCTGATCTCTCTTCTTAGAAACACACATTTGCTCTTCTTCTCCAGATGTTCTGCTCATTTATTGCAGGCCCATTTCCCATCCACTGCTGGGTATCAAGACAATGTGTGGGCTTAGCTTCCAAAACAGCTGTCCAACAGAACTTTCTGTGATGACGGAAACAGTCTACAGTCTACGCCATCCAATATAGTAACTATTATCAACCTGTGGTTATGAAGCACTTGAAACTGGTATGACTGAGAAACTGGATTTCAAATTTAAATTCAATTTTAATTAATTAAAATCACACTTACAATTTAACTTAATTTAATTTTAAATGTAGCTAGGGGCTGCTCAACTGGGCAGCACAATTCTAGAGGGCAGTGTGCTGGCCAATCCTACTACATTATGAAGTTTTAATAAATATTACTCATTAAAAAGCAAAAGCTACTGAAAGGCTAAGTCTCTGCAATAAGGACCCCGGGCTTACTGATCCAGCCTCAGAACTGAGTGAACCAGGTGCTTACAGTCAGCACAGAAAGTGACAGAAGTTAAATTTCCAGGGCCAAGAACCACTTATTCTGAGGATGGTTTTATGGCAAAAATGTTGCCACCATCAAAATAAAATGAACACTAGCAAAACGGGCCTGTGGGTTTTTCAAGCCTCCTGGGCAAGTTCTGGAGTGTGCAGCAGCCACTGATGGGAATCCCCTTCTCTTGCTTGGAACTCAAGACACGACATTTCGTAGCTCCTATTGTTTAAAAACCCAAACTAAACCAAAACGAAAAGAAAAAAAAAATCTCTAACTGAACTCATCTGAACTCATCTTTATGCTCCAGGGTTGGAAAAGAATCCAGCGTGGTTGGAATGTGAAGTTTGCTTTCAGATATGCTCTTTCCCAGTTTAGGCAAAAGTGTGGTGCATTGCGAAAGGCCTTCTCAGAAGTCTATGCAAACTTCACGGACAGGAGTAAAAATGTTCTGGACCATGCTCCCTGAAACAGATTTTTCATTTTTCCGCTCTTTATGATCAAAAACACTTCCTCAACTGCTGTAAATTGCGGCTGCTGGTGTGAGGACAAGCAGAGAACTACCTTAAAGCACTGGTACCAGATCACTCAGAGCCTCTCTAGACATGACTCAGGCATTTTGACTCAGTTTCCCTCTTTTGTATTCCTTTAAACCTGTATAGACTTTCAGGTACCAGCAAGCTAGGCTCTTAATGGCCCCATCCCATCCCTCCAAAGAGTGAGTGCTCACTCTGGTCACCATCTTGGTGCATCTCAGCATCTGGCTCCCACTCCCTATCCCACATCAAGCTCCAAAGACTCTTCCCAATTTCCTGAAGGTTGTGGCGCTGGCACCGTGCAATCCTGCACTTAAGTACTCATCTTGTTTTCTCATCTGGTTCTCTTTCTGTGTCCTTGACTTTGTGAGAGCACAGCAGGAATTTTGTAGGGGCTGCCCCAGGTAGCCCCTGGAAACCCATCACCTCTGCATCTTGCTTGATGTCAACACAAGAAGGAGCTCGATGGTTGCTTGACATTAGATGGAAGGGCTGATCAGAGCGACAGGGCTACATTTGCAACTAGGAGATCTGGCATTTCCGGGCTTCCATGCCTCATGGGGTAATGATCTGCCATGAGCAGACAGCTGAAAGGACGAAGGAAGGGGGGTGTAACACGTGTTTCTGGGCAGGGTGGGTAAGAGCAGAAGACTGGATATACCCTACAGCCTTGTGGAGTTTGGGGTAGTCCCCTACCCCAAGACCCCTACCCAGCTGCGTCACTTAGGAGCTGGTTAGAAATGCTGACATCTAACTCTTGGTTTCAGCTCAAGTCATAATCTCACAGTTTGTGAATTTCAGCCCTGCATTGGGCTCTGTGCTGATACTGTGGAGCCTGTTAGGGANTGGATATACCCTACAGCCTTGTGGAGTTTGGGGTAGGGGAGCAGCTGCGTCACTTAGGAGCTGGTTAGAAATGCTGACATCTAACTCTTGGTTTCAGCTCAAGTCATAATCTCACAGTTTGTGAATTTCAGCCCTGCATTGGGCTCTGTGCTGATACTGTGGAGCCTGTTAGGGATTCTCACTCTCCCTTTCTTTCTCTCTCTGCCTTTCTTCTCACTCACGCTGTCTCTGTCTCTCTCAAAATAAATAAACTTTGGCGGGTGGGGCGGGGGGCAGGGATGAAATGTCTAGTCTCAGACCTGCCCCAGACCTTCTGAATCAGAATCTGCATTTTAACTAGATTCTCAGTGATTCATCTGCACATTACGCTTTGAGAAATGCTGGTCTAGAAGTAAATAGACATACCCAAGGACATGTTTACAGGATGTGAGTCCTAGGGAACACTTCACTTCTCTACATGTTTGAGAACTAGATATTATTCCTGAAGGGACCAGATCCAACACACTCTGAGAAAGAGTGCCAAAATCCAATTCTTTATTTGGGTGAAAAATACGAAGTATCCTGAGTTAAAAAAATAAATAAAACAAAACCTTTTACCCATGTATACGACTAAGGTAGTTAAACCTGAGTGCTAAGGGGCACTACTGAGGGGGCAGGTAGGGATAACTATTCAAGGAGCTAAGAGACCTAGGGGACAATGATCTTATTCTGACCCTATTGGTTAGGTAGTGTCAATCTCTGGAGATCCACTCAAGTGTCCCTGCAGGCTGGCTACCAGGACAGAGGAAGTTACAACTGGGCAGATGCCAATCAAGAGGAGATCCTTAAAAACAGGAAGCTTGGTAGATTTGCAGGGCGGGGGGAAGATTTCTTAGAAATTACGTTCTTTGTCTCCTTTTATTATCTCCAGAAGGTGAGAGTGAAGAGTCTGGAAAATGAACTTTCAATTGGCCGCTAAAGAAAGAGAACAGACAATCCTAGAGGCACCTTTCAAATCAAACCCATACCAGAAAGAGACAAGCAGCCCTTAAAGTTGTACTTTTAAGTTAAGAACACTTTTTCAGAGCCAATGAAACTGTGGTTCTGCAGGACAGTACTGTAGGTCCATGAAAAATGTCTCTGGGCATTACCAGCAATTACCCTGGCAGGCGTTAGGAGAACCTAAGAAAAGCTAGGTTTCCTTAGGAAAACCTAAGGAAAGCTCAACATTCTCTTATTCTCTGTGCAGCGCAGACTTAAAATGAAGCCAGAGCTACAGCTTCTTCTAGCCCAACAAGCATCTTCCTTTGGATCTCTCACGCTAGGACAGAAACTCACGTCTTATCTCCCAGGTAAGGAATGAGTGAATTACCCATCCAGTTGCTCTGTACACACAAGACAGTAGACCCAATGATGTCCCAACAGATGGGGTCCTTTCTGATTTCCTTCAGTGCTGTGCTGCCTGTCCCAGTGACATCAGATGACAGCTGGTATGGATGCTGCAGCTGCCTGCCCCCCAGATGAACCTCTGCCTTGCTGTCAAAGCTTCAATGTCAAGGTTCTGGTGATATCAGTTCTTATTCTTCCCATCTTTCTCTCCCATGGCTTCCCATGACAGAGCACTGCAGAATGTACTAATTTTGAAGAGCTTTGAACTTGAGACATTCCAGTGCCATCATTACCTCTTCAAGCCTCCCTCAAAGAAAACTGACAGCACACAGACTCTTAAGACTTCCCAATTCATCATTTCTTTTATCCCAAAAGGAAAAGAGTCACCATTTAATCTTATTTCTAACATGCTGGAAGCTGCCCTGATGATATAAAGATCTGCTTAACTAGTCAAGGGGACATGGGGAGGCTTTGCAGGATTATAGCTTGGATGCACCCAGAGATCCCCGGGCTAGGCAGATTTTCATGGGATTCCCAGTTGCTGAATTAACTATGAGGATTATGGAGTGAGTCAACCAATGGAAAAAGCTGCTCTAGTTCCTCTGAAAATGCAAAGGAGAACCTTTGCGGAGTGTGTGTGTGTGTGTGTGTGTGTGTGTGTGCGCGCGCATGTGGGGTAGCAAAGGGGTCTTTTTGGTGAGTGTGTTTTATTTCCCTGTAGAACAAAGTGCCCTAAAACCATAGTAATCCCCCACCTTCTTTCTTTTCCTTCTCAATCAACCTTCCTCTCAGTTAAGATTTTCCCATGCCATAATTTAATTTGCACCCGTAATTTATCACTTGCATGAGAAACCATAACCAGAACTGCTCTTCTTTTAAGATTCTCAACTGTCATGGGCAATACACAGAAGTTCCTTCTGTCAAGTTCCAATACCCTAGACCTAAACCCATACAGGGCATAGAGCTCCTTATCAGAGATCTTTAACCTAATGCATCAAAGGGAGAGGCTGTAGCCTGGAGAAGCACCCCCACACAAAGGCTGCCCAAAGTCATTGCCAGTTAGCTAAACTGGTGCTCCAGATACATCAGTTGCATAACAAGTTACTCCAAAACATGGTGGCATAGATCAGCCATTTCCATGCTCACAGATCTGGGGAGACAGCTTTTCTACTCTAGTTGGCATTGTTTGGGGTGGCTTGAGGAATGGGGACTGGAATCATATGAAGATTGCTTATTCTCATGTTTGGCTTCTGGGCTGGAAACATTCAAGATAGTTGAAGTAGGAAATCTGGAGCTCCTTGGGATTTTCTTTCTATTCTTATATGGTCTCTCTAGTATGGCAGCTCTGGGTAGCTGGGCTTCTTTCATGGAGTCTCAGGGCTCTGAGTGTCCATACTCTGAGAAACTGAAGCCCTTGTTGCCTTTTATGACAACAGTCTGGAGAGCCATGCAATGTCACTTTCTTCTCACTATTTTCTGGAAGTGAAGCACTAACCAGCCCACAGTCAAGGAGAAGGTAACCAGACTGTTATTTTTTGATGAGAGAGAAGATAAAGGAATTTGCTGCCAAGTTTTAAGCCACTACAGTTGGGCAAGAGTGGCATGGGGAGATATTTGGGTGCCATGAAGCAGTGCTGGGGAGGTGTCTGGGAGCTCTGGTCTGCCCTCATGGTCCATCCTGCCATGGTTTTACATTTTGGTTTGTGGGAATCTGAACCACTCAGCACTCTCAAAGAGTAAAAATAGCTGACCATAGACCGTTTCTGATTCTGAGGACAGAGTGGGGCATGCCTGTCCTGACAGACCACTGGAATGAAAAAGCAATGTCTTGAGAATCAGTTTGGCTTCCCTCTGAAATAATAATTCCTGACACTGTTCTAACTCCTACTTAATCCATAAGGTATCTAGCCAGTTAATCCTCACAACAGCTCCGTGAGGTCACCATGATCATGGTGCCCATTTTTCAGATAAAGAAACAGAGGCACATGAGGCATAAAAAATTCTCACTGAAGACCACCTAGTTGGTACATGGTTGTTATGAGCTGAATTGTGTCCCCCAAATTCATATGTTTTAGCTCTAACCCCAAGTATCTCAAAATGTGAGTGAATTCAGAGATAGGGTCTTTAAAGAGGTGATTAGGGAAAAGAGATCATATGGGTGGGCTCTAACCCAATATGATTAGTGTCCCTGTCAGAAGAGATTAGGACACAGACATGCACCCAGGGAAGACCGTATGAAGACACAGCAAGAAGACAGGTGGTGATCTACAAGCCAACCTCAGAAGAAATCAACCCAGCCTGCACCTTGACCTCAGACTTCCAGTCTCCACGAGTGTGGGCAAATAGAGTTCTGCTGGTTAAGCCCCTCAGTCTGTGGTACTCTGTTAGGCAGCCCTAGCAAATGCATGCATGGTGATGCAGGAATCTGAACCTACGTGTGCTGACTCTGGTCTATGTTCCTTCTCATTCTACTTTGGGGTTGGAAAGTGGGGTTCTCCATCAGTGATCTTCTTCCCTAGCATCCCCCATCATTAGTAATTGATGTGTTTTAAGACAGGCTGGCACCCTTTTCTACAAATTTCAAGGTGGATGCTCTGTGGAAATGGTAGGAGAAGGACAATTCAAAGTGAGGGGGAAAAAACCCCACTTGAAATGAGATTATTTAAAATAGGATGAGGGGAGTTTTAAAGCTCGCTAGGATGTGGCTTGGAAGTTGGAGATCAAAAAGGGCCCCTCAGAGCGTCCCTGACTTCATTACCCTGTGGTTATATAACATGCAGCCTTGGCTGAACCAGGCACCAGAAATTCCTGCTGGGACACCCCTGCTCTTTTTTAAAAAATCTCTTTTTACAGTTGCTGCTGTGACAGGCAGAAAGTGTCTGGGGCTGGTGGTGGATGCTGAGAGTATGTGGAGGGACCTCAGAACTGCCCTCCTACACTCAAGTCTTGGTTTCACCACCATTCACCCTCCCAGACATGCCCTGAAACAAATCTAATGGTTGATGTCCCATGTGCCTATGTGAGAAGAAAAGGCCTCAATGCCAAGGTCAGCTTCATTGCACATTTCAAAGCCCTGCTGCTTCAAGCCTGGGAGGCTGCTTCTGTTCCTCGCTGGCCAATGATGGAGTGCCGTGGGAAGAAGGGCTGGGTATATGTCCATGGCTACCACAGTCCTGGGAGCTTGTTGTCCAACATGTCTGGGTAACACTTACAAGTGATCAGGGGGTATATTTTCTTCTTAACTACTGGGGGTGAGGGGTCTCAATGCATTGGCACCAAAACCACCAGGCACTCTCCATGACCCAGTCTAGATTCTCACACCTCATCAGAGTTTGAGTCCAGATGAAGGACTGTGTAGGCTCCAGAGGAGCCTGATGAAGTCAGTTTCACTTGGAGCTTTGGACTATAAGCTCTGAAGGCTGGGGCCATGCCCATCTGGCCTGCATGCAAGGTTCAGCATAGTGTCTGGCAGGCCGTAAGCTCCACTTGAAACAAGGCCCATGAAGATACAGGCTTCACTAGCCTACTTATCGTTCATGATAAGTAGGCACCAATAAGATACTGAATGAAAGAGTGAGTGACAGGCCCACAGATCTCCTGTCCAGGGGGGATCTTGGAGCATCTGCAGAGGTGGTTTGCTCCTTTCCCTCTTCCCACTCCTTGAAGAGGCTCTGGGTTGTTCTCACATGTATGAGCAGCACCTTGGACTGAGCCCGACTTGGGCTCTTGGCTGAAGAGGACATCGAGAGGAGTGTGATCCCAGAAAGGAGCAGATGTCTTTACAGATGTGGCTCAACATCAAGTGATCAAAATTCCTAAATGGCTCCTAGGCCTTCTGATACCCTCTGGATAATCAGACACTCTCTGGGACCCATTTCCTTGGGGGTGATTTGAACACAGAAGCTTTGTTTCAATAGCTCCACTGTTTAGGTGGCCTTGGCATTGGTGGGTGGGTCTAGGTCAGCTGTCTCAGAATGGACAGAGGGCCTGAGAACTGGGAGGTCAGAGAACTTGCTAAAATGTGGCCAAGAACTTACCCCACTTTTGCAACACGCTGTCCCTGACTGGGTGCATGTGAATGCTTAGAGGTCCTGGATGGTTCTGCTGGAGCACAGGTGGTAGGCATGGAGAGGTGACGCTCAAGCCATCAGGGAGGGACTTGCTGCCCACTTGCAGGGGTGTGGACATAGGGTAGCCTCCAGGTGTTGGCTACCTGGGGCTGGCTCTTCAGCTTGAGGCCATCTCCTTCCTGGGTGGCACTCATCCACTGACTGAGAGAGGCAGTGGCACTTAGGCTGGGAAGTTTGGGCCCAGTGTGGGCCATACATTCCTCAGAACTCTGCCTAGTTACCCAGGCCTTAAAGAGTCTGCATCACAGCCTGATGTCAACTTTCTCCCTCTTCCCTTCACAAGTGTTAATCCCTAAAAACATCTTGCACCCAAAACTGCTTCAGTGTCTACTTGCAGAAAACCCAATTGGTGGCAGCACATAATTAATTCATTCAAAATATCTAGGCTGTGATTGAATTGGCCCTGATTTTAAAATAGTACAAAAATGAAACATAAGCCAGCCCAAACGAACAACAAGAAAACCAACTGGAAAAGGAATTAAACCACTTGGTGGGAATGATCTTCTATCCCATAAAGGTCTGCTCGGGATGAAGCTAAAGACTTCATAGTTGGTGAGATTAAAGCTTAAAAGATTACAGCTTTAAAAAGGGATTATGGCTTGAATGATGAGCAAACATGGAAGGTTCAATAATCAAAACACACATGCACGTGTGTGCACGTACACACACACACACACACACACACACACACACACACAATCACCAGCAGCAGCAGATTTCAATTTGGGTTGTTAGATGCTAACCCAGTGGCTTATCTGATCTTTCTTGAACACTCCTGCTGATTCAGCCTCACTACTCATGATCAGTCTTTATGTTCTTAGCAAAGTGATCCAAGTCAGGGATCTATATGGTCAATAGAGGCAAGGTCACAGGCAGCTGCAGAGCTGGTGGCATTTTAATCAGAATCCACGTGGTATCCAGAGGGTCCTCAGAGCGTGACTGCACTTCTCTGATTCTACACTTTGCACTGCGCCTTTGGTTAATAACAGCCTGCTGTGTACCATGCATGTATGGGAAGTATAAGTGATAATGCTTGCTCTCCCAGTGCCCACAGGCCAGCCTGGTGACCTAGAATGACATGTGCAAAGTGGGTAAGAAAAACAGAATGGGATCAAGAGCAAGGCTTTGTGGTAAATACCAATGTATGCATGAAGGAGAGTCAATAGACCTTTAGCACTGAGAGAGAGCTGCCCAGCAGCGGAAGGGCTTGGGCCAACTACTTCAGGAAGGACCTTCTAGGAGAAAGATACTTAACGGGCACAAGCATACTAGTAGGTAATTTTTACTGCATATTTACTATATACCTAGTACCATTTTAGGTACTTTACATGTATTAATTCATGCAACTATTACAATGACCCCACAAGGTAAAAACTATTATTATTATTATTTTTTTTAATAGTTTATTGTCAAATTAGTTTCCACATAACACTCAGTGCTCATCCCCAAAGTGTCCTCCTCCATGCCCATCCCCCCCTCCCCCCACATCCATCAGTCCTCAGTTTTTGTCAGCATTCAAAAGTCTCTCATGGTTTGCTTCTCTCCCTTTCCCCCACCATTTCCGCCCTTCTTCTCCCCCTTGTTCCTCCGTCAAGTTCCTCCTAATCCTCCTATACGTATACGTTGGTGGGAATGTAAACTGGTACAGCCCCTCTGAAAAACTATTATTATTAATCCACTTTACAGGTAAGGAAACTGAGGCACATAAAATTTGTTCAATGCCAGAAATGGATTCAGTCCCCACAGTGTGACTCCAAATTCCAAACCTTTAATCATACTCTCAATCTTTTCAAGATGCCACTCCAGCCCACCCTTAGTGCTACAGAAATGGCAAGGAATACAAAAGCACATTTTGCTTGACTGCAGACCCCAGAAGGGGTTACTGGACTTGAGGACGCAGACAGTATGGGTTGTAGAAGTGTCTTAGAGGGCAGTCTACATTCTGGATTTAAGTCTAAATCGTAAGAGAGTTTGGCTGTTAGAGAGATCTCAAGTCAAAGTCCCGTGTGGGAGGAGTTCCAGGTCTCCCAGAATTACTTAGTGTCCCTGGGAGTAGCCTGTGGGAAGCACTGCCCTGGCCTAAATGCAGTAATGAATTTCAGAACACAGCAGCCAGGGCAGTCAGTCAATTACTTTCCTGCAGCCGGGAACCTGAGAGGCACATTCTCAAGGTTGTCACCAACCCAAAGATGATCAACACTCATGGTAGGTGGCGTTGGGCCACCTGCTCCAGCCCTGTTCTCATCAATGCTCATATCTACAAGCTGGAGGAAAACCAATCTTCCCTGGAAACTTACAAGAGGTGAGCTGCCTCCACCCTCATCACACTATTGAAATTCCTTACCAGATCTGTGGACACACACACTTGGGAGACGCGGAAGGTACTGCAGGAGAGAATCACGATTTAAAAAGATGTCAGCTGCTTATGCCAAAATAAACAAGGGTGGTGCAGGAGCAGTGGATGTAAAGACTCTCACACCTAAATATAGGACAGGGCGGTGCATGGGAAAAATACCTAGAGCTCAAAAGTTCTCATGAGCCAAGAGTGAGAGCCAACAGCCACACAGAGCAATGTGGTCTCCAGCTACTTGATGGGGCATTTCATATGAGCAGGAAGTGATGTCTTCCTGTGCTCAGCACTGGTCATTACACACTCATTGAACAGTGTCTCCCAGGTCTGGATCCACTCTGGGGTGGAGACTTTGACTACAGGAGAACATCCCGAGGAGGGGCAGGTACCTTGAGGTCAAGTTCCAGAAGAGCCACTGGGAGAACAGAAAGCCCGGGAGGAGTTCCCATTCTGAACAGAAGCCTGAGGGTCCATCTGAGATCTGGCTTTCATTACTAATTAAGCAGAAAAGAGATCTATTTTATTTCAGCAGACAAGACAAAAATGGTACCAGTTGCCACACACTGCAGGGAGGGACATTTGAGCTTAATAATATAAGGAATAAATCTTCCAAAAATTCATACAAGGAGCACTCTGCAAAATGGTACACTCTGTGTCACTGAATGACAAGCCACTGAGTATGGATGGACACTTGATCGTGATGTTTGTTCTTCCATCCCTGCCAAAGAGATACCGAGCAGTTTAGGTACTATGGATATAGCAGGAAGTAACACTGATGAAGCTGCCTGCCCTTATGACACTTGCATCCCATGTGAGGAAGGTGTATAATAAATAAATATACAGTAATCATATAGCATGTTAATGATGATATGGACTATGGAGGAAAATAAGGCAGAGAAAGGGGATTGAGAGCTCTGGGTAGGGACATGTGTGAACTTTTCAGCACGATGACTGAGTAATATCCAATGAGAGGTGACATTTGAATAATGCATGAGGGATGTGAGAGAGTGAGTGCGTGGATGTCTAGGGCAGGGGTGTTCCTGAAGGGATAAAGGGCAGGTGCAAAGGAAGGGTTGTGTTTGTGAAACAGCAAGAATGTCTGAGAGAACAGAGTGAGGGGAAAGTTCTAGGAGATGAGGTCAGAGGGCTCTGGAGGCCACTGTTTGGCTTTTATCCTGTGTGACAGGACCCTAATGGAGGGCTTACACTGAGTGGTGATATGCTCCTATTTTAGACCTTCAAATGCCATTCTGGTTGCTCTGTAGGGCACACAGCTGGTGGGGATGAGGGAAAAAAAAAACCAAGGAAACCACCCAAGGGCCTACAAAGAAATCCTGAAGAGGGACAACGGTGGCTCACCCAGGACAGCAGCTGGGGGTGGGGGAGGTAAGAGGTGATCAGATTCTGGATGCATTCTGCAGGAACATCCAAGAGGATTTCCTGGTAGTCTGGACATGGGTTATGGGGTCTGGAGTCAACCAAGGATGACTCCAAGGTTTCTTTCAGCCTCTGCAAAGATGGAGACACCATTAACTTTTAAGACCATGAGAGAAGCAAATTTGCAGGGAGTCATGAGTCCAGGTTTGAGCTGTCCCACAGGTGACTGGGGATTGGGGTCTAGGATCATCAGCATGTGGATGGTTTTTAAAGCCACAAGCCTGGAAGTGAGGGTGGAGAGAAAAGAAAACTAGTCAGGCAATGGAGCACTCCAATTTTTCATCCAGTGGGGAGAGAACGACAAACCAACCAAGGAGACAGAGGAGGAGCAGCGGGGAGGTGAGCCAGGGCTGTGTGGAGCCCAGACACCAAGGAGAGAAAGTCTCTTCAGGAATGGACAACTTGCTGCTATTACAGCAAGTAAGAAGGTTGTGATCGGCTTTAGGTTTAGTTACTTGTAGGTCACTGTGAGTTTGATGGAAGCAGTTAGAGGGATGTGAAGGGGCAGATGCCAGATTAAGGTGGGATCAAGAATCTATTCAAGGGATACTATACTGGGAGAAAATCTGGACTGAGAAATGTCCTCTTTAAACCTTGGATTCTACATTCTTCTTATTTTCATTTTGGATGAAGTTTTGGTTTGTGGAGTGTGGCTGAAGAGGACTGAACTACCCAAATTCCCACAGGTCAAAAAACTTTTGGAGAAGGTATGACTTTGACCAAAGACATAGCAGCAGTCAGGTTAATTTCTCCATGTCGCTCTGTTCCTCCAGTGGTTTATGGCAACAATCATTTGTGTACTGGCCATTCTGCCTGGGGGGTCCTGATCGAGATATCAGGAGTCCTAGGTGAGGTATCAGACTGATCACTGTTTTCAAAGAATCTCTGAACAGACTGTAGCCTCTTCCTTTCCTCTTTGTACCAAGAACCAGGTCAGTGATGGATTTTACCACACCTTAAAGATGGAGAAACAGGGAGGGATACCTGGGTGGTGCAGTCAATTAAGTGTCCCACTTCGGCTCAGGTCATGATCTCATGGTTTGTGAGTTCAAGCCCTGCATCGGGCTCTGTGCAGATAGCACAGAGCCCTCTTCAGATCCTTTGTCCCCCCACTCCCTCTATCCCTCCCCTGTTTGCATGCACGCTTTCTCTCACAAATAAATTTAAAGAAAAAAAAAAGATGGGGAAAGAGGGAGAGCAGTGTAGAATCTTGCAGTGAAGACAGGCTGGCTGAGACTGACCTTTTACCCTAAACTTGCCCACAAATCTATTGAACGCGTAGAGTTTCTGTGTGTTGATGAGACTGGCCTCAAAGGATTCCTTCTGAAAGGGAGTCACTTAAATTTAGGGCTGTCATATGTTCTAGTTTCTCCTTCTTGAAAAAGAATTTAGTATCTGTAAAACTAGTATCTTCCTCCCTGAGATCAGGAGAGAGGACCCATCCTCTCTATGTTGTGTTTCTGTGATATGATGTTCAGAAGACACGGCTAATTTCCTGCCTGTATCCCAACCTCATCAACCATTTCCATGCACTCAGGCTGGACTTCCAACATCCAGCATCTGTGACTTGGCTGGAATTTTCTTTGCCTTCACATTGGTCAGGCTTCAAGAGCTGGGGTGTCCCACCCCCAAGGAACAGCCCTCCACCAGTGACTAGTGGGAGTTGGTGTGTACATAACCCCACTCTCTCACTGTTGGGGGAGAACCCTGATGCCCTGACTTTCGTGTTCCCCACTATCACTCAGTTTCCCCACGGGACTGAGTTCCAGATGTCTAGGGCAGTAACCTGCTTGACAGCACACCAGAGGGTGCTTCTTTGTCTCCTTTGTCTCTCTCCCACTCTCCCATCAGTGTTTCCTGGGGTCCAGTCCCAAATAAATTACTTGCCCTTGAATCTTTTTCTGAACATCTACTTCTACAAAACTGGATATGGGGAAAAGCTTCCAAGATCTAGTGTCACCAGATTCTGTCATTCCCCCTCATGGGCATTCCCACCAGGTGGCAGTGCATGGCTTAGGGATGTGGGTTAGAGCCACAAAGAGCGGGGTAGGTGCTCAGGCCAGCTGTACATTCTACCTCTAGCCAGAGTTCTCTCATCTTTGAAATGAGTGGGGAAGGCTAGCGCACCTCTAAGGTCATTTGCAGTATTCACGTTCCACATCTTGAAGAAGGAAAGAGTAGTTAGTTTATTTATTTATTTATTTTATTTTTAAAATTTTATTTCTAGGAGAGAGAGAGAGAGAGATACAGACTCTGAAATAGGCTCCAGGCTCTGAGCTGGCAGCATAGAGCCCGACGCGGGGCTCGAACCCACGAACCGTGAGATCATGACCTAAGCGAAAGTCGGACACTTAACCGACTAAGCCACCCAGGCGTTAGAAGATCCCAATGTATCTCTGCATAAGTGAAATAATACTTGGTTAAAAAAATAGAAACAAAAACCAAAAAAAAAAAAGAGAGAGAAGGGGGAGGAGGAGGACAATGGAGAGTAAGAGGAGGAAGAAGAGGAAGGAGAGAAGGAAAAAAGAAAGAATAAGAAAAAAAGCACCAACTTCCAGGAAAAGCTTTATTTCATTGGAACTAAGCAATGGACTGCAGAGAGCTCATAAAGAAAATTAAGGAACTATTTTCACCTGAGTTTCCCGGTATGCGATTCAACACTGGCATATTGACTCAGCAAGGATTCACAGTTCAAACCAAGGCCAACAAAAGCTTGCTCAGTTTACTGTCAATCACCACAAAGTTCAGTTACTGTTATCTCTTTCATTGACTCACGGCAATGAAGAGACCCCCAAACCAAAAACTTTCTGATCTCTAAGTCCTTTTGCAGAGGTAGAAACTTATACATATGCATTACTTATACATAATAAACATGGGGGTAGCCGGAAGAGGAAAAGGATGACTTGGTGTAGACTACTTGAAATGAAAGTTGCAAAGTAAAAAGGCTGCACTGAGATTTTGTCTTGCAAAAATAACATACAGAAACCTAATGTTTCCTTCAAGATTTACATTCTAAGAGCAACCATGCCCTGCTTGCTGTTAGGGAGGGAGGAATCAAGTGTTGATTACTCCTTGGTGTAATACTCACGTAACACAGTAGAAGACCATGAGATAACAATGCTCTTTCATGTTTATTTTCCCATAATCACAGAGAGAGCTTGGGGGAAAATATTCAAGGGTTTTGTCCAGTTTTTCAAGTCTCTAATGCTAGTCCTTCACTATTTGAGTCACTTTCTTTGGAAGAATATAGCACCTGTGTCTCCATCCTTGTCTTATGTTTTTCCTAGTTGTGAGATCCGTATTTACTAATGCTTGTGTGTGGGGGTGTAAGCAATTCTCCAACATGTCACCTTCATGAGATTTGCATTTTTGTGTGATGATACACTGTCCAACAAATAACCATAAACTGGGCAAAAAGATCAGTATAACAAGTGGAAAAAGAGGCTACTGTTGAGCAGGGAAGGGTTCATGAGGGAGGCTCGTTTTTTTCAAGGGCTCAGTTTGCTAGTGAACATTGTGTGTTTTGACAGCTCTGCCTCCCTATGCAAACTGCTTAACAGCAGGGGCTCAGATAATGAATACTGTGCTTAGATCAGTGAGGACCCCTGGTTCCATCATACATTATATTTTCTTTGTCCACTTCAGGAATACCGTTCTTTTTCTTTTTAAAAGCCCTATTGTTACATGGTGATTTTATAGAGACTACAAAAGTATTTCTGAAAAATAGAGCAAGTGTTCCTAATCTACAAAGAAAAGTTTCTGACTTAGTTATGCTTCTTCATGAAAGTGTGTGTGTGTGGACATGAGACACCAACAAACAGCACACAGATATCAAAGGACCAGCTATAACTCACGTTGTAGAATAATATATTGGGATCTTGAAAACAGTACAGTTCACTTGGCAGCTAATCATGTTGCCTTAATGGTGTATTTAAACCTCACACTGCTAATTAATATTCACAAGTTTATGCATCTTTCCTATACCCTCACCACCATATCACCATCTTCAAAGAAAGCAAAAACCAGAAGAATCAATTTGAACAGGCAGGTATAGGCATCTACTTGGGCTTATCATCCGCACACTTCAATAACGAAACTAAAAGATGGCTACAGTTCAAAGAAGAGAAGATATGCCCACCTGATGAAACCAGGGAAAGCTTCTTGTAGGAGGTGGCATCCTTGAAGAGCAAAAATGACTTGCAGTTTCAGAATTGGAAGATGGTGTGGAGTGAACAGAAAGGAGAAAGGCAGTTCAGCTACAAGGAATAACACATATGTACATACTTGCACAGAGGTAAGGGAATGAGGGAAAGACACACAATGAACTAAAAATGTGGATAGATGAGAGACAGCCAGAAACGGGAAATGTAGCCAGGATGTGACCACGCAAGATGGGCCTCGCAGGCAAAAGATGATGGAGATTCAGAAAGTTTAGCCGATGTGAATATGGACTTGAAGAAGAGAGGCTGAAGGGCAGAGAGACAAGGACAAGGGGACTCTGGCAGTCCAGTTGACCAAGTGTGAAGGTCTGCACTGGATGGTGTCAAGGGACTTGAAAGGAAGGGACATATACAAGAAATGCTATGGTAGAGGAATCAATTAGACTTGACAACAGGCTGGATGTGGAGTGTCTGCCACGAGTCTGAGGCTTAAAGTGTGATACAGAACCCAAGAGGTACATACTCAATGTACCTAAAGAACTCAGACAGGATGGTGGGATGGTGAATTTTATGTATCGACTTGACTGGACTATGGGGTACCCAGATATTTGGTCACAATTACTTCTAGGCATGTCTACCAGGGTGTTTTGGATGAGACTGCCCTCCCCAGTGTAAGTGGGCCTCATCCAACCTATAGAAGGCCTGAAGAGAATAAAGAAATGACTCTTTCTGCCTGTCTTTGGGCCAGGACACTGGTCTCCTGCCTTCCCACTTGGACTTGGACTTGGACTGGAACTTACACCAGTGACTTTCATGGTTCTCAGGCCTTTGGACTTGGGGCTCCAGCTTGCTTTCCCACCCTGCAGATCTTGGGGCTTCTCAGCCTCCACATCATGTGAATAATTCCCTACAGTAAGTCACTTTATAGAATATGTGACTATGTATGTGTGTGTGTGTGCACTGGGAAGTGGGGGTGAGCGAAAGAGGTGAGTCATATCTTATAGGTTCTCAAAGAGTATCTTTGAATTGATTCATCTTTCTGGTGGCTTCCTATAAGATAATCATCTGGACCCACTCAGCTTGTCCATCTCTCCTTCATGCCCACATGTGAATTCATTAATTCCTGAAGGGGCCTGAGGGGCTGCAGTGGAACAGGACTGACAGGTGAACCGGTACAAAGCACAGTTTAGTCACACATCACACACATACACACTGGAATGGCCAAAGGAGGCTGGACAGGCTGGACTCAATGCACCACAGTGGGGCTCAGTTCACAGTCTGACAGTTACTCGCTATGTGTGGGGACAAGCCACACGCCCTTCTGAGTATCAACCCACCCAACTGCCCTCACCATTCTTCTGTGGTTCGTGACCTCCCCTGGCATTCTTCTCTCTACAACCTCAGTCCTACATGCCCTATGTCCCTCCGATCTCCCTCCTACACATGAGGGACACACAGGTGCTCTCTATTTATATTTATGGACAAAGAAGAGGTTAGTTAACATACTTACTTGGGCTTTAAAAATTCACTGCTCAAAGTCAGATGAATAGCATTTGCAAACCAATAGTTCACAGTCACATTTACGGAGAGGTTTTAGAGGCTTCATTGGAGCTTGAAATCCCTTACAAGAAATGTGTTTCTGCATTTCAGTACCAACCAATTTTTAAACACTCTAAGCTATGGAATAAAAAAGAAAATCAATACCAACTGCCATTACTTCTGCAGGCACTGACTGAACCATTCTCAACCAGAATCATCCCTGCTGTAAGAAGCTCCGTTAAGTGACAGAAGTGCCCCTCCCCCATGCTGGAAGCCCTAAGCACTCAGCAGGTAGTAATTAGAACAAGACAAGTCCACACACATCAGTGAGCAGCACGTTCACGTGGAGCCCAAGCAGGCAGCATGCCCTTATCTATACCGCAGAATAACTCTCGAGGGGAGGAGTCTGTTGAGCACGGAGCCCTGAGCATTATGTCAGGGGCCCGCTTTATCTCAGGGACAGAAAGAAGGGAGGCAGCTGGCTAGTTTAGTCAGCTCTCCTTTGCAGGGCCATTTACCATGGCCAAAGAGCAAGCCCAGCTGGGGGCGTCAGGAAGCCCAACCTAAGGATGATTTCTGGCTTCAAGGACGACTATTGCCAGGCTAGGAATTTGAGCTGGGTGTCAGAATGGGCTTCAAAAAGTGGGCACAGCTGTTCAGAGCAAGAATAGGTGAGGGACAGCCTCTTCCTTTCATGTCCCGCTCTTGCTGCTGCTTCCAGCCAGCCTTCAATGGAAGAGCTCAGAAAAGAAAGCAGCCTCATAGGTAGAACTTCCTTTTTCTTTCCAAAGCTATTAGGTTGTACCAGTTTTCTTTTGTTTGGCAAGTTCAACAGATGAATTCATGGGAAAACTGAAGCTTTGACAATTTGGTGGTTGTGAGTTGCTGGAGAAGATGATGAAAAAATCAGGTCCCTAAATAGTCTCCACAGGTGGATGTGAGAAAGCCTGTGCTGTAAAGAATACCTTTTCAAAATGAAGACAGCACATGTTATGGTTCTGGATGAGCAAATCTGGTGATAATTTGAATGGTAGGCTGTGGAACTGGACCTGCATCTCTTAATAGCAGTCAACATAAATTGCTCAAAATCCTAAGAATCGGCTGACATCAGCTTCAGAAACTTACTTTTTATGATCTATTACACTGTAACACCAAAGCTACATTTTATAGAAAGAAAGAAAGAAAGAAAGAAAGAAGAGAGAGAGAGAAAAGAAAAAAGAAAAGAAAGAGGAAAGGAAAGGAGAGGAGAGGAGAGGCAAGGAAAGGAAGGAAAGAAAAGGAAAGAAGGAAGGGGAAGGAAAGAATGAAGGGAGGGAGGAAGGAAGGAAGAAAGGGGAGAGGGAGGAAGGGAAGGAAGAGAGGGAGGAAGGAAGACGTAAAGAAATGAAAAAAAGAAAAGACTTTTTTAATCGAGAAAGCTTAGTAAAAGTTCTAATTGGAAACAGATTATTTAGGCAGTGGATTTAAGTGCTTTAAAAACTATAGAGAAAAAAATAGAAATAAACACAGCGTGAAAGTCTAAACATCAGACAGCTGTGGTTGAACTGAGTATAGAGCTTTAATTAAATCTGATCAATGAAGCACTTCATACAGATTGTGAAATTACCTCTTTGCTTAGTCTCTGACCATTCCACACTGCTTTGGGGTTCCCCAAATCTAGGACCACTGCAGGACTGAGATGAAGTCAATGCAGTCTGTTGCTCTACCTGGTATTGCTTGCTGGTCAAAAGTCAGGTGCCAGAGGCAGCCGTGTGGGGAGTTGGAACATAGACTTTTCCATGGAACCGGTGTGGGCCTGAGTGCCTGCTCTGCCATCTCCTAGAAAATTCCTGATATCTCTGAGCCTGCTTTGTCATGTGTCAAATGGGGACAACTTTTGCATTAGTTACCTACTGCTATGTAACAAACTTCCCCCAAACAAAGCAACTAAATACAATAAACAGTTATTACTTCACGAATTTTTGAGGATTCCAAATTTGGAAATGGCTCAGCTGAGTCATTCTAGCTCAAGGTCTCACTATGTTGCAGGAAAGATGCTGGTTGGGGCCAGCATCATCTGATGACTTACAGGAGTGGAAGGTGCTGCTTCTAAAGTAGCTCAGTCATGAAGCTGGTAGGTTGGTGCTGTTGGCAGGAAGCCTCAGCTTTTCTCCAGACTGACCTCTCCTCAGGGCTGCTTGGGGGTCCTCACAACATGACTGCCTCTTTCCCCAGAGCAAGTGATCCAAGAAAGAAAGGGAGACAGAAGCTATGGTACCTTTTCTGGCTAGCTTCAGAAGCCACACACACTGCCTTTTCCACAGTATAGAATTGGCTACATGGGTGATCCTTGTTCACTGTGGAAGGGGAGCCAAGAGGCCTGAATACCAGGAAATCAGACACCATCTTAGAGGCTGGCTACCACATTTGTCAAGTATCTTCATTTTTCAAATTAGGGTAACTATTCCCTAATGTTATTATGAGGAACAAACAAGAAAATGCACATGTAGTGCCTTGCTCTTAGTAAAGCCTGTCCCCTTTTGCTAGGATTTAGGCCAACTCTAGTCTGGGAGAGAAGAAAACTATGGGGGACACTCAGTTTAGGCACCACAGGGAGAGTCTAGGAAGTAGGGGAAGCTGAGCCTGAATGGAAATCTGATTAATTACAACTCAAAGCTAACATCTGAGAGATGGTTCATTTTAAACTGTGAGAAGCAGAGAATAAAGGGGCCTCTCCACAGAGTCCTGATTTCAAATATTCTGATCTTTTGTTCGTAATAAACCACAGACCACCCAAGCAAATGCCAATACTTCAGCACCTGAATGACTTTCCAATTTAACTCCTGCACATGGAAGTGGCATAAACCAAGTGTCCCAATATGAGTGTGGGAGGGAGGGGAAATGGGGGAGGCAAATGCGAAGGCTTGGGACCAGCTTATCAAAATGGTTCATGAGAATTAGAAGGATAAAAAGATTGGAAATATGACAAAGAGGTGAAGGTGGCTAAGGCTAATAGGTTTCATGCTCTTTCAGGAACAGAAAAAAATCTGAGTTGGTGAGAGCTGAGGGAAGGTAAGAGGGTCACTGGGGAAATTCCTTAGAATAAGTGATTGGGGGTTTTGAACCAGCATCCAAAGGCAGATATCATGGGGATTCACACTTGGGTGGCTTTAGGCATGCTGCCCATGTGGCATTAAGCTGGTTTTGGAACCATCTAACTCCTTGACAGACCAAGGTTAACAAGAGGATTTCTGATCCTTTCCACCTTCTGTGACAGATCACCAGGGAAAATGCCCCCAAGGAATTCTCTAGAACACTGTCCTGATTGCAACTAAACCCCTCACCAGGGCCTTTAGGAGCTGGACTTACATCACCCCAGATTCTCCCCCAGCTCCTTGATCTCCAGAAGCACTGGCTTCCTTTCTGCTCCCCCAACTTGCCCCTCTGCTCCCATCTCATGGTCCTTTAATGGAAATTCTCTGCCTGGAGTGTTCTAGGTGTTTACATGCCTCCTCCTTTGTACCAATCTGGCCACAGTCCCAAAGAGTCCTTTGTTTCCTAGAGCCTATGTGATGGTCCCACTCCACCCCTCACTTCCTGCTAGTAACCAAGGTTACCTTATTTTATTATCCTCAGAGCACTTCTATCTCAAACTACCTTGTTGGTTTATTGTGTGCTTGTTTACCATCAGTATCCTGACTGGACTGGTCTCTCTCTTGACTGGAATAAAAGCAACACAAGGACATAGGGGCCTGTCCTGTCTTGCGATCATATCCCTAAGCACTAGAACTATTGCTCAGTAAATGATCACTGATGGAGTGACTGGACTGCACTGGTGCTGTCCAGGGCTTCCCTTTGGGGGTTAATGCCCCTGGAGTCTCAGGATTTCCTTGGAAATTCTTGCATAGACCTGGAATGATGGATGTCACACAGACCAAGAAATGATAGAGAAGGAGGCTCGGCTGTTCTCATGTGCTGTTCTCGGCTCAGTGGGAACAGGGCACCAAGGGAAGTTGCAGTCGGTACCCCAGGAATTCAGAGCGTTTTACTGGGTTATGCATATATGTGGCTCCAAGGCTGGCAATAACACACTTAATGCCATGATGAACAATTGCATGAACAACAACAAAAGAACTGAAGGGAAAATGTGTCCGGAAACTCTGAAAGCTTCAGGAACCTTCTTTCTTCTGATGGAGAAAGGACTTCCCTTTCAAACAGTGTCTAAGTGGTTTGATACCAGTCAGCCCACTGGGCAAACAAGTATCCAGACCCTCAAAGGAATTGGTCACAAATACAAAGTTAAGGGGTACCTGAGTGGCTCCATTGATTAAGCATCCATCTGACTCTTGATTTTTGACTCAGGTCATGATTTTACAGTTCATGAGTTCGAGCCCCACGTCAGGCTCTGCACTGATAGCACAGAGCCTGCTTGGGATTCTCACTTTCCCTCTCTATCTGCCCCTCCCCTATTCAAACACACTCTCTTTCTCTAAAAAGAAAAAAAAACACCCCAAATACAAAGTCAATTCCAGACTCTTTGTGGAGTTCATTGATTTCCATCTCTGCTGGAGCTTGCTTGACACTTGAGCATTAAAAGCCCACAAACAACCACAGAAATATCCACTATGGACCCCCCTCACCTTCACACTGCTCTTTTCTTTGGAAAAGGAGAGAAACTAAGGAACACAAAGTTGGAAACATAAAAAGCCAGCATGCATCACCACCTGTCACTGAGTGACCTGGCTCAACAGCTGGGGACCTTCAGTGGGCAGATATTATGGTGTGGCCAGGAGGGTTCAGACCAAAACCCCACAGGATTGAGGGCCAAGATTAGGTAGGACTAGTGAAATCAGCTCCAATCCCGGCCAAATCAGGGCCAGAGACTTGATTATTTGTAAGGATCCTTTTGCTTCTAAATCACTCTTGGGGTGTATCCAGGGGGAGCAGGCAGAGTAGGGGCAACGGGAAGCCAAGAGGGCCTATCACTTCGGTAAAAGCGAGATGTTTTCTGTCTCAATTTGGTTCACAGCTTTGTGTGGAGAACACTAAGCCTTCTCTCAGGAAGACTCCTGTGGCCCTTCAACCTGGCCCCTGGGCCTTCGTGAGTGTTATATGCAATTTCAAGCCACCCAAGGGCTCCAAAATACAAGTGTTTCCTAAAAGGAAACCAACATCTTCATCAGGAACATCCCTATCCCTGAGTGTGGCCTCCCTTGGTCCAATAAGAACCCACCTGGCTCTATCCCTTTCAGTCTTTCCTCCTTTTCCCTCAAACGCAGTGGACTCCCCTAAAAGAAAGACCCTAGGCCAAGGGTAGAAAGGGCTGAGCAAATCAATCAAGGGCAACTCTCATCAATGTGGGACAGTGGAAGAGCAAGCCTTCTGCTGTTCTGTGCTGTGGAAGGTCATGGCACTGTAGCCATGGCATTATAGAGAGCCCTGACATCTGTTTCATCCTATACCACATTTTAATACCTGCCATAGTCAGAGCATGTACACGTGTAGCTCGGAATAGTTTCAGTTTCTGAAACGAGACATCATCTTGTTTATCACTCAGAGATGGTCCCCTAGGTTGCCCATCTCAGCCTATTCTATAAAAAGTTCTAAAACAGAAATACTTCAGGGAAACCCCATTTGTGCAGACACTTCTAGACCAGAGAGAAGAGCTAGCTGTCTGACATTCTGGGAGGACCTCTCCCTTCAGTCATGAGATGTGTTTTTCTACGATCATCCACCATAAGAGACCTCCTTGCGTTGTTTTGCTCTGCTGGTTTTTGCTCCACTGTGATTATGGATACAAATTCTAGAAGAAGACTGCCTAGTTCTGAATCCCAACTTTGCTATTCCTGATGTGTGGTCTGGGGAAAATTTCCCCACTTTCCTCTCTGGGCTCAATTTTCTCATCTGTAAGATAGGAAAAATAATAGCTATGCCATGGGGTTGATGAAAGGGTTACCTGAGTTAATATATACGTAATTTTGTATTAACTCATATGAAGTCCCAGTAAAGATGAGTTGTTCATAGTAAAACTGTCTTTAATTGGAAATAAAAATAGATGGTAACTGGAAGCAGAATAATGGTATATATTGTTAGAAAGTTAAAAAGGAATAGAGGCAAAGATAATACAGGGAGCCTAGAACCCATATTTTTAGCAGCTGCATGTCACAGTGATCAGAATCAGAACAAGGGAGTGGGGGAAAAAGGTTCATTGTATGATGGCCAAAATCTTCACATGATAAAGGCCAGGGGTCTCATGCTATTTAATAAATGTCCTAGCCCTGAGTCCCCACACTGGGGGCAACTGCATCCAGTATCCTAAATCTAATTTTCCCTGCCCCAACTGTAGCCACAGTTTGACCTTGGGGAAAAACAATTCACAAACAAATAAAGCACACCCAAGCCATTTTCTTCCCCAATTTCCTGGAGAACGGCTGCTCATGTATGTCCACTACTGGGAAAGAGAGCTCCCTTCCCTGCTGTGTAAACAGAAGCTGCAGCTTGGTTGAGTCAGGGGGAGGGAAGCCCTAGGCCAACCTCTACTCCATCTTACTTTGCCTATAAAGGCCAGACATTTGCTACATGAGCTCTTCCATTGCCCCAAATGGTCTGCATGCTATCTGGAAAGGTTAATGACATTTTTTTTTATTTCTCACTTGAAGATTCAGGCTCAGGTCCAGTCTTAAGGTTTCCATTTAAATGCAGAGTGATATTTCCCCTGCAGGAAAGAGCAGCCGGATCAGGAGGGGATAAATGTCTTACTTCACATAAATAAAAGGAGAGTGGCCTGGAATAGAAAAGAGTGAACTATAAAAGTGTTCTTGCTATATTAAAAAAAAATGTACAAAATTTCCCTTAGTTGCTTCCCTATTTTCGAGTTGCAAACTGAGTCCTGGTGACTTCGCAAGTAAAGACAGGGCTTGTCGGGAACTCAGAGAACCTGGAATAAAGATGCCCCATGGTACCACAGTCTAGTATGATCTGATAAAGTATCCCAACTCTCTCTGGACTCGGGGTATGTAGGAGAAATGAAATGATAGAGAATATGGTGGGGATTTCAATGGTTCTTATCTGGCTTCACTATATGCAAGAGCATGACTACCAGTGGTCTATGGAGCCCCCAGGTGTGAGCTGTAAATTCACAAAGACTGAGGTTGACATGAGATGGGCAATGCCATTCAGGACTCAGGTGTCACCGAATCTGAGGTCTGCGAAGGAGCTAATCAGCACTTTCATCCCAAATGACCCCAAGAGGAATAGTGTTTCTGTAAGACAGTTGGGCTGGGTTGCTCAGGCAAGTTAAGAATGACTGTTAGTGGCAAAAGCCACCCAGCAAAGGGGCTGGTGAGTGATAGATGGCTGATCAGACTTTGAATTAAAAAATAAAAAAATAAAATCTTACAATGCATTTTGGCCTTCTTACCAGGTTTCTGTATCTGACACACCAGGTAGACTTTAGAATATGTTAGAGGATAGGCTACTATTCTCTGAAAACAAACCCTCCTCATTTCTCATGACCGATTTGGACTCATTTGTATCACCAGGACCTGCTTACATGCATGGATCAGGGAAAAAGACCCAAGTCTTCCATGATTTATCTTATTCTGTGGCCCATTTCCAATTTGTCAGCAGATTCTCTTGGTGCCGTCTCCAAAAACTATTCCAAATCAAACAACCGCTTCTGATCACTGTTACTGCCCCCAATTCAACTCATGCCTCACCACAGGCTGCCTAACTAGTTTCCCTGCCACCATCTTGTCTCCACGGGGTGTATTTCCCCTTGGGGTAGTTAGACTAAATTTCCCAAATTATAAAATAGGTCATGTTACTCTATAGCTTACAATTCTCCAATGGCTTCCTGCCACAATCTGCTTCTACCAGGGTGCTCTCTCTCAGCCACACCCTGCCTTCACTAGGCTCCAAATGGGTCCTTTCTCCGACTCGTGAACAAGTCATGCTTGTTCCTGTCTGAACACCCACTACTCTTCCCCAGATTTCCATATGCAGTTTGCCTTCATGATTTGGGGTTCTTTGACACTTTTTTCTTTTCCTGACCACCCATCATCTCCTATTCCAATGTACTTCCTTCAGGAACTTCTTGTTTTGCACTATCACTTGATCATTTATTGGTTTACATGCTCTTTGCCTGTGTTTCCCTACTGGTCTATGAGCTCTAGAAAGGCAGGAGCCTGTCCTATCTTGTCTACCTCTGTATGCCCTATGCCTGTATATAATAGGCAGTGAATGGACCAAGAATGAAAGTCAGCATAAAATCACTAAGTAGATCTCATGACTTTGTCTCAAGCTCTTTCCAAAGAGTTTGTACTGTTTCAATCCACCTTGTCTTTGGGGTACTTGGTGGCCAGTTGTGACATCATCCCTGCATCTGTCTAACCACTGAAAACCTGTCAAAGAGTTCTTGAGCGTGTTTGTATAAACTTATGGGACATATATATCTATATATCTGATCCACATATGCATCCTCCCCTGCCCCATGTCAAGGGTAGTGTATCAGTCAGTCACTTACCACAGATCGACTTAGTGCCTACCATATGCAGGCAGTGTCCTCAGTAGCTCAGATATAGTTGTAAATAGGTGGAGCTAGGCTGGGCCCTCAGGGAGCTCACACCACACACCATGATTCTCTACTGGTAGGAAAGTGCTTCCCTATAGTTCCATAGCCTCTTTATGCATCTCATGGTTACTGGGGATGGTGGTGATCACTGCATATACCTTTTTCTCTTGCCCTTGGCATTGGTGTTTTTTTATTCTAGCTTGTAAGGTTAGTAGATCAGCCTTTTACACTCTCCCAGGGCAAGAGCTGTCTATGTGCTTGAATGGCAAGTTCCTTCTGTTCAGAGAGACTCAAATGTTCAAAACAGTGCCCAGAACCAGAATCTTCATTTCAGTTGATGCCATTTTCTTCATGGAGTGGAACAGAGTAGTATTTTCTCATTCCATAAAATGATCAATACTTACAAAAGTGCTTTCCCTGGAAACCCTTCCTAAATCCTTCTCTTCTCCCACCTACTCTCTGTGACCCCGACTTGGCTTTATTTTTCTTCATAGCATTGACCATCACCTGGCATAATATGTCATCTCCTCATTTCACTACCTCAAACTCTATCAATCTATCTGTCATCTATCTAATCTATCAAGCTAGTATCTTTGTTGGGTATTTGACATCCCACAGCCCACTACTAGAATGTAATTTTTTCACTAGTATCTCTTCTGTGCCCAGAACAGTGCCTGGTACATACTAGGTACTCAGTAAACATTTGTTGCATCAACAAATAAATTACTGCCCAAAGGAAGAATATAATAAACATTTCCTCTCAGAACACAGTAAATGGATTATTACCCTGACTTCAAATTCACAGATGATGATACAAAGAGACAAACACCTTTAATTAACATCGTTGTGCAGACAGGCTTGGGATTTTAAGTACTGGGTATTCTTGGCATCTGAGACTAGCAATGGCTCATGCCGTGGACACACTGGCCACAGCTTCCGGGAACCAAAGCATGAAATCTGGTCTGTTCTGTCATAGCTCATGCAATGCCCTCTGTGTATGTGGTGGTGGTGGGGGAAGAGGTGACAAGAGCTAAGACCAGGGAGGACTCTGATGGCCACCTAGCAGAAGGCCTTCTTTGTATTTTGCTGCACATATATTTTCATGACTTGCTAACCTGCGTTCTCTTTCATCATGGGAAGATTTGCAGCAACTTCCTGCCTGGCGTGGAATTAGAAGGCCGTGATTAGAATTCCTCACCTCCCGGGGCACCTGGGTGGCTTAGTCGGTTAAGCGTCCGACTTTTGCTTAGGTCATGATCTCGCGGTTCGTGGGTTCGAGCCCTGCGTCAGGTTCTGTGCTGACTGCCAGCTCAGAGCCTGGAGCCTGTTTCAGTCTGTGACTCCCTCTCTCTCTGACCCTCCCTTGCTCACGCTCTCTCTCTCTCTCCTAGAAATAAATAAAACATTAAAAAAAAAAGTTTAAAAAAAAAAGAATTCCTCACCTCCCTTAGTGCTGTCTGTAGGCTCTGGCTGTGAATAAAGAGCAAGTGTCTTTAAGGGGGTCTCTGCCAAGTGCTGGGGTGCATGGGCCCACCCTGGAGCTTTCATGGAGCCCAAGTGTGGGTGTACAGGCCCAAGATACCAGAGTCTGACAGGAGAATGTAAGCTCAACAGACGCCACATACACATTCCATGTGGCGGGGAGGGGGCCTGTGAGGATCTCTCGAGGGATAGTGAGGATGGCTGTAATACGGAGGGAGGGTGAGGCTCAGACTAATTCAGCTCTCTGAGCTGGGCCTGAGAGAGAACCAGTCACTTCGGTGCTACTAGCCAGATCCCTGCATCCCTAAAAGCCTCTCAAATTACTCACTCTGTGACGGACGTTGCTTAGCCTCTCAGAGCCTCAGTTTCCTCTTTTCTAAAAACTGTGTTCTTGAGACAGGGCTGTTGTGAGAATGAAGGGTGTTAATATAGGCAAAGTGGTGAGAACAGTGCCTGGCACAGAGTAAGGACTAAAGAGAAACACTATGTAAAACAAGCATCTGCCTGTCAGAAAGACTTGTCTTCCCTGCATTCATCCTCAGTCCACCCCAGATTGAGTTGCTGGTTGGGAAGAGGGCCTAGCTGCCCACAGTTTATATCTCTTTCTGTGATGTCACTAAGAGGTAGCCTGGCTCTGGTTCAATTTGGCACCAGCCCACAGGGCAGATTCCGCCTAAGAGCCCCACGTGTCTATTACCCCAGGAAGCAGTGTGGGGGATGTCATGTCCACTTGGGCATGATCGTGAAAAGAAATGTCATTTGTGCCTAAAAGATGCACTCTCTTCATGGGGTGGTGCCCAGCTGCAGTGGCTGTAAGGCTCTGGTCTCCTTGTATGTCCAAAGTCTTTGCCAACACCGAGAACAGTCTTCCCAAGGATGCAGCTGATGACCTGAAACTCCATCCCCTTTGCTCACTTTCAAGGAGCAACATGAGACTTAATTACAAGAGAGGAATGTTCAGCTCCAGCTGCCAGACACTCCCGTTTTCCTCCTCACATTTGTAGAATGATGCGTCTCAGATCTCAGTGACTACTGCGCACAGTCAGGCTAGACAAAGGGAGGTGACCTCAGCATTTTCTCCCACATACCCAAGGAGTACTGTTTCTGAATATGCCTCTTGTAAACCCACATGGAAGCAACAAAATAAAATATTGCCATGATCACTTTAAATCATTTCTAATGGTCTTACGTTCTGTTGATTTGGAAATGGAAATGAATTGGACAGAACTACTTAGAGGGAAGGTAGAATGAGATGGTTAGAGGGCATTCGAACAGTGATATAAGAAGACAAAAACTTCAATTTAAAAAATGGGCAAAGATTTGAACCAAGTCTCCATCAAAGAAGATACTAGATGGCAAGTAGGCACGTGAAAAGATGCTCAACACTGTGACTCATCAGGGAGATGCAAATTAAAACCACAGCGAGGTGCCACCCGCACTCACTAGAATGGCTAACACTGAAACAAAGCAAAACCAGTAACACCAAGTGGTGGTGATGATGAGGAGCATCTGGAGTCTCACCTGCCACAGGGAATACAAAATGGTGCAGTCACTCTGAAAAACTGCTGGCACTTTCTTACAAACATACTCACCACACAACCCCACAATCCCACAACTAAGTGATCCACCCAGAAGGAATGTATTCACACAAAGACTCGTGACTGTCTCTGTTCACACAACAGAGACCTGTGTTCACACACAAACACCCGTGGTGGGTCTGGGCATTTTATCATTTGTGTTACACCAGTCGAAGGACAGCAGGCAGTGAGGCAGCATGTGGTACAGCAGAGGCTTTGTGCAGGAGTCATTTATCTGCTTTGTATGATAATCAGGGCCAAAAGCTATGTATTTGGGGAGAACTCATCACATTCTTAGCTCTGGGAAGAAGAAGAAAATGGGTGTGTGGTTCTTGATTGACCTAAGCCAACTGGGTTACTCTAGTTTCTTTGCCACAGGGGCTGGTTCAGGGATGGTCAGGTGACCCAAGGTGTCCCAAAGAGCTTTCCGTTTGATCATGCCAGGTGGAGGATGAGAGGTAGGGTGGGGTGGGGGGAGACATTCTCTTTCTCTCCTAGTCAATGTGATGTAAATGAGTCATGAAACTGCTACAGTCTTCTTCCATGAAGGATAGTCTGATGAAGGAGTCAAAGAAGGTTAGTGATAAAAGAATCACAGAAAATGGGCTGGAGCCCTGAGCCCACCAAGCCTGATGTCCATTTTAGTTGGTATTTTCTAGAGACACCAATAGATTCCCTTCATTTAAGAGACCAGTTAGAGGGGTTTTGTTGTTGTTGTTGTTGTTACCTGAAACTAAAAGCCTCTTAACTAATCTAAATGTGGGTCCAAGAATAGATCTGATTTCAGAGAATACTGCAAGGAAGTAGAACAAGCCAGAGTCAAGTGCTGTAAACCCAAAGTTAACAAACAGCTCTGGGATGAGGATGCAGATGCCATCAAGATGGAGCAACACAGAGCTGGGAGGCTGACATTAATAGCACTCTGGGCAAGGAGCAAGTGCATGTCAAGAGAGGATTATCACCTGGCCTGGAAGGGAAAGTGCGGTATAGCCAAGGGAAAGAAATGGCCAGGGGATAGTGAGGGCAGATAGCCAGTTTTAGGACTGGGGCCTCAAGGGGGGACAGTTCATGCCACCTGGGCCAACTGCCCAAAGAGGGCTGCCTCTTGCCCAAGGCCAAGCTCAGTCCAGGAATGTGAGTTGAGCTGAGCCTGCAGGTGGTACAGGCAGGTACATCTGCTCTTCTGATTTCAGTTGGCCTCAACTAGGGCTGAGCATCTGCCTTCTAGCAAGCTCTTCCTGAGACAGGTGTCCAGCAGGTGTCACTGGGAGAAATTCATATTCTACTGGAATGTGATAGATCCAGTGACTGCTCCAGACAGACCTGACCCTACTTGTGGTTACTTCTGCCCCACAAATTTTCCTCTCCTACTCACTGGATCAAATATTAAAGCATCCTGCATCCAGGTGAGGCCTTCCCGGCACCCTCGAGTACTCTGTGGATTACTCATTTTCCCTCATGCACTTTCATCTCCCTTTCTAGGGTGAATGATAGACCTCCAGCCCCTGATTTCAGGTATGTGTGTGTGTGGGGGGGGTGTTCAGCCTCACCTTTTCTCAGTCCTCCAGCCTCTTGGGGAATCAGAACTGGAACATGATAAGATGTATCAGGTTTTGTCTAGAGAACAATAAGCTAAAAACCAAGGTGTACAGGGTAAACCAGGGTGGCCTGTAGGCTTCTCATTGTGTTTATTAGCCAGAATCTTCTATCTGTTTAGGGGAAGTGAAAGTCGGGCAGTAGATGATGCCATCTGATTATAAGAGAAGCTTCTAGGCGAGCACTGGTTGGGCTGAGTACATTCTTCACCCATCCCGGGCCACCACCATTGTGCTGACAGGTACATTCTTTGCACTGCCCCCAGTTCCTACACTCCACATTTCTAAAGAACACATAAATGCTATAAAAATCACAATAACGCTATAATGACATCTGGGGAGTTTTAAGTCATAGGCTCCCAATGAGGAAGGAGAATGGATTTCACAGTCAGCAGATATGGGCTCCAATCCATGCTTCACCACCTCAAGGTAGCCCCTCCTGTACCCAAGTACCTGCTTCCTTGCTGTAAATGAGGATAATACTGTCTTAAGGTGTATTTCTACAAATATTTATAAAGTGCATTAAGTGCCTACACGTTTAAAAAATGATGGCTTATCATTGATATATATTGATATATAGTTTCGATTCGTGTTAACATTTTTTTTCCATTTCCCTGCTGAAATTACCCATCCATTCATTTATTTTTCCCATCTGTACCATTTAAAAGAGATGTTTCAAATTCTTTTCTACTAATTTTTGTATCTGTATGATCTGTGGTTTGTTTCTGCTGCTGCTTTTCCGTGGCTATGAGCCCTATTCCTGCCTCCTCACAGGTTTTGGATTTTATTATTGCATCTTGGAAATTATATACAGAAAAAGAGTGAGAACTGAAGAATACTACTGATGTTCCCTCCGTCCCCCCAGAAATTTCATGTCTGCTCTCATCTGTAAGCTAAAGAAAGGAGGTGATTATTCATATCTCAGCAAGTGTTCATTTGATAGCGACTGAGCAGCAGGTCACCTGCGGTTCAGCCTCCCCTCCCACCCCCAGCTTCCGAAGGAAGGGCTAGTCTCCTAGTTCTTAGGGTTGGATTTGGGGTTCTTCGATTGCCGGCATTGGGAGAATGTGAGAGATGGTGCAAATGGGATGGTTTCTTTCTGCTTCTCAGTCCTGCCTTCACATCTGTTTTTCCCAGCAAGTTTGGGGTGGGGTGGAGAGGACCAGTATCCTCTGTTGAGCAAATGTTACAGTCTTTGTACGTCACAGACTCTAGGGCATCCCAGCTATCTCCGGCACTGCCAGTAGCTCAGTTGGCTTATCTCCACCTGGCAAAGTTCTGAATCTTCACAGTCGTCTGTACTCCCTGCATCCAAACCTGCCAGGACTCAGCTCCCTTTCAAAGGGATCCTCTCTCTGGAAAACAGTTCAAGTCTTTCCTGTCTCTATTCTCTGATAGTCCCATATACAAGTATGATTTTTATATTATCCAGATTTCTTTTTGGTGTTCCCATGGGAGCTAAGGTCTTCTGCATCCTAACTGGAAGCAGCAAGTGCCTAGAATGGTAGATGTTATTTTTAACACTAGAGGAAATTTCCCAAATGCAGGATGTCCTGGCCCTGAGCTCTTAATAGACAGCCTAATGCTAAAGCTTGTGTTTCATCCAGGGGAACTGAGAATGAGACCCTCCAGGTGGCTTATTTTTAAAGGCTTAGTTGAATTTGTAGTAAATGCTTTATGAGCTGCACTCCTGTCTCCCTACTTTTGACATTTTGGGTCCTTCTAGGGCCCAGCCTCCAGGCCTCTTAGCTTGGGGGTTTTCCCTGGGCCCCAAAGTCTACCCTGCCCATGTCCAGCAGGAACAGTCCTTACCAATTACTGGTGTGATTGGTGGAGGCTGGTGGATAAACGTCCCAGCTCCCTCTCCCTTGGGTTGGATACCTTACAGACCTGTGTTCTATATAGTCTCCCATTCCCCCAGAAGTAACTCCCAACTGCTCACAGTGGTAACTTACTTGGTAACACACTTTTCTTGGTTACTTTGTCTTTCTGGTCTCACTTCCCCCCTCTCCAGCATGTCGTGGGATCCCCTTTCAGATACTATCTGCCTTTGAATCATTGCTCAGAGTCTCCTGCAGAAACCCAATTGAAGGCAGGTTTCAAGTCAGATGCGTAACCTCTGGGTGCTGCTCGGGTTTGTGCAAAGGGGCCAGCATGGATAGGGTGTTACTGGAGAAAGGTGAAATCAGCCAAGTTAGATGGGTTTTGCCGGAGAACATCGGCACACTTCCAGAATGCAAGGAAGGCTGATGCTGGAGTTCGTTATTATAAGCTGGAGCCATCTGCCGGTCTGGAATCACAGGAATATGAGAGTCCTCATCTGGGATGCACTTAAACTGTTTACTTTCTCTGTTTGTTTTACTTCTTTAAAGCCTAACATGCTCTGGATGGTGGATTTAAATTCATAAGTACATTGTTTCACAAAACTGGCATGAAGTTCTTGCAACACAATATGCAAAATGCATTAGTATGTTGCATTCAGAGCTTAGTGTTCTCACTCTTATTATGTTTTGCTTTTAAATAAAGAAAACTTGTAGGACCACAGCCCTGTAAATGTCTTGTGGGGATGCCAACAACCGCTCTATAAGCCACTCTCTCAGAAGCAATTTTCCTCTTGTCCCACAAAACTCCCCAAAGCACCTTAGGCGAACACCAAAGTGCTGGGTATGTTTGCAAACTGCAAATACGGCAGACATTTAATTACATTGAATTCATCAGAACCCTAATTGAGACAGGAACTCAAACCTTACTGCTTCATTACTTGCATTTCAGAGGAGTAACAGACTTGGTCATGAGCAGCCCTTCAGGCCGGAATACATTAGAGAGAGGTCCACGGGCACTGGTGGGGAATNTTGTGGTTACTTCTTTAAAGCCTAACATGCTCTGGATGGTGGATTTAAATTCATAAGTACATTGTTTCACAAAACTGGCATGAAGTTCTTGCAACACAATATGCAAAATGCATTAGTATGTTGCATTCAGAGCTTAGTGTTCTCACTCTTATTATGTTTTGCTTTTAAATAAAGAAAACTTGTAGGACCACAGCCCTGTAAATGTCTTGTGGGGATGCCAACAACCGCTCTATAAGCCACTCTCTCAGAAGCAATTTTCCTCTTGTCCCACAAAACTCCCCAAAGCACCTTAGGCGAACACCAAAGTGCTGGGTATGTTTGCAAACTGCAAATACGGCAGACATTTAATTACATTGAATTCATCAGAACCCTAATTGAGACAGGAACTCAAACCTTACTGCTTCATTACTTGCATTTCAGAGGAGTAACAGACTTGGTCATGAGCAGCCCTTCAGGCCGGAATACATTAGAGAGAGGTCCACGGGCACTGGTGGGGAATTCTCCAAGCCAAAGGAAAGTGTGGAGCTACATAAATAACCATGCTAAGTGAGACCCATGATTGGATTTATTAATCAGTTCAGTTCCCAATATCCAGGCTTTGCTGTAATGTTCCACCACACTGCCTCTACCACCCAGAAATGTTTGTTTCTCAATATGTAAGGGAGCATTCTTTTCTTACTGATTTTTTCTTTCCCTCCCACTGATCAGACAGCAGAGATGAGGACCAGTCGTCTGAGAAAGTTCTTTTATCAACATCTCATTTTGGTTTTCATGTAGAAGACCTTCTCCCTGACCTTCCCTTCTTTCCTCACCTGGCATCATATGGCTGTTCCACTAGTTAATAAATCCCACCAACTTCTCAGCCAAATTATCACAGTGACTTAAGGTGGGATTTGGAGGTGAGGACCCCTTGGATCGTTATTCTCCTGAGAACTGATAATGTCCTCTTTTATTGAGCATTTACATGTGGGTTGACTCCTGCTTAATGCTGAACGTGTTATATATCCTTACGGTGATGCTAGGCGGTAGGTGGGCTAACACCCAGCCGCTCCATGGATTTGAAAACAGGCTCAGAGGAGCAATAAAGTCACTTCTCCAAGATTTCACAGCCAGCAAATGGAAGAGTTGGAATTCAAACCCCAGCCAGTCCAATTCCTGGGCCCACATTCTTTCTTAAACAGAATTCTCCTCCCTCTGCAAAGACCTCAGGGATTCTACAAGCTCCTGAAGAAGAGAGATGGGTGGTCTCAGCAATCTCCAAGCGGGCAGGAAACAAGGAAAAGGAGAAGGACGTGCCAGCACCCAGAATCATCACGTGGGCCACAACAACATTGTGGTGCGCACTTATCTCCATGACAGTGCAGGGTTGTGAGAAGAGCTTGGCAAAACCTTCCAGAGGGAGTAAAATGACTGAAACCAGCACGTGCTGAAGTTCAGGAAGCAATCTGCCTTTCAAGCAGGTGTTCTAACCAAGCCAGTGATTAACTGCATTGCTAATAAATTATGAATACAAATGAATTCAAGCCACTTCATATGTAATTAGTTGCATGACATTTACTAGATACTTCCCATTCATTTGTTTCATTTCTTTACATTACTTCTCCCCCTTTGGGCTTGCCTTTCCATCAGGTGGCAGGTACAAATGACTAATGAACTAATGACAACATGAATAACAGCCAGCCTAATAATCATACTGCTAATGGTGGCAGTGCTAATAAGAGTGTGAATGGCAGCAGCCTCTTCTGCAGGATGTGACTATTGATCTCTGGAGGGCAACGGGAAGATGGTGGACTCAGATGAGATCCAGGGACATGCAAACGGCACCGAAGGCGAGGATGGAGACTTGTTTTTTGTTTTGGGGTTTTTTTTTTCTTTATACTAGCTATATTTATAAGAGGTCTAAAAAGCACCATATTGTGGGTCTGCAGAACCTAAGATCAGAGATGATGGATCAAAAGGATGAGAAAAAAGAACATGTCAGTCTATCAAGTTGGGGAGAGCTCAATCACCATGTGTAGACACAGCTGTCCACCTGGGGGCTCTGGAGCCAATTCCTGATGAGATTGAGGTGTCCCACTGCCTGTCACTCACAAGCAATGAGCCCATCAGGCAACCCAGACAAATCAATGGGCATGAAGTGACAGCAGTTAGAAATGGGCAGTGGAGAACAGCAATGGTGTGCCATGGGGCCTCTTGCAGAGACTCTCCAGTCCGTGTTAGAGAGATGGGCAGGGTGGGTGCCCCTGACCGGCTCATTGGACAGCAGAGGGGCCCCAGAAATGGTGTGGAAAAAGGTTCAAAGGAGCATTCCTTAGCCCTTCAAACCAGCCCGCCACCTCCAGCAGAACCCTGCTTCCCCCACAGTGAGGAAGCTGGTTAGGATCACCAAGTCCCTCAATATTGAAAGCAGAGTGCCGTCAAAGGGCTTCTAGAAGGTGCTTTTCCTAGAAGATGTTAAAGTCTGGGTGTTTGGGCAGAGCTCAGGATCATGCTGTTCCTGAACAAAACTCCCTAGTAGGGAACTAGGACATCGGAGTTGGCAGACCGCTGGGAGCTGAAGCACTGTCCTGGCTGCCAACAAGCCTTGCACCTGGCTGACTTCTGGGTGTCTTCCCAAGGCTTTCCAAAACAGATACCAGACCCCACGACACTTCCTGGAGTGGAACAGTCTCCAAAGATAAAATGCAGGCATGCAAAGCCCCTGGTGACCCCAAAAGTAAGCTAGGTGAACATGTAAATGAATTGTTTGATGGCTGTAGCAAAACTGTCCCACATGGTGATGACAGCAAATGGTTCTTAGTGGAAAAATATCTGTCATTTCCATTCTCTTTCTCTCCCTCCCCCGACTCTTATTTACTCTATTGCCATGGAGGCAAAGCCATACCTTAAATTGTTTTAGGACATTCCTGTTCAGATCATGGCATTCAAAATGAGTTTGACACCTTCCGATTTGTAGCCTACACTTTCAGACAGGTTAATTATTCATGTGCTCCATCAACATGGAGACCAAATAATGGTGCCTGACACTTTCCAGTTCCAGTTTGGCCAGCCTCCAAGCATGAGACCCCACATTACTGTTGCCCAAGACCACTGGCCTCCATGCTGATGGTGCTCCAGCAAGACAGAACCCTGCCTCGCCTCTGTGCCATCCCCCCTCCAAACCCATGCCACTTTCTGCTGGCAGTCTTACCTGCCCGGCAAAGAGCCCACAGACACCAATGATGCACAGGATATTGAACACTGCAGAGCCCACGATGGTTCCAACTCCCACGTCACCCTTGGTGATGAAGACCCCTGAAAGAGACCTGATATCAGCCTGGCTGTTGTGGCTGGTTCAATTCTGGTGTGGGTGTGGGGGAGTTTTCACAAGTGTTAGACTGTTCTCAGGGTCCACAGGAAATAGCCAAGGATGGGAGAGAGTTTTAAAATCTGCATTGGGGAAACTGCCATAGGCCCATTGCCACAGAACCTGAGACACACTCATGCAAAGTGAAAACATCAGTTCAATAAAATAACAGCAACCACAGTGGGTGGGAAGGTGGTGTTCTACTCCTTGGGGTCTTGAGACTCTTAGCTCTTATTAGCCAAACCACTGGAAGGTTGTCTATCCCCACAACCCTTGTCCTTAAGAGAGGGCAGGGCTGAAATGTCATCACCTGAAGGGTCATCACCTACCTATGACAGATGTGAACAGCTCTGGGGCCGAACTCCCTGCTGCCATGAACGTGGCTCCAGCCACATCTTCACTGAGGTGCAGGCGCTACAGAGGATCAAGGACAAAGCACAGATGAGTCAGGATTCCCTTGGGAACAGAGGCCACCATGACTCCTGAGGTCCCAAGCTCAGGCCCTCCCCCCCACCCTGGGTTTGGCCTTTCCTGCACCATCCCCTGTGGGGCCACAGCTCTCTGGCCATCTTCCTCAGGGTGCAGGATCAGGGAGGGGGCTGCACATCTCTGTGAATTAAAGGCTCTTGACAAGATCTAAGGATTTCCAACCTAGAAGCCCCCACTTCTGTGCAAGTAACGGGGGGGAGTAGGGTGGGCTGGTGTGACGCATGGTGGGCGTTTGCCTCCTTTTAAAAGGGTGTGTCACCCACTTCTCTCCATGTTACCAAATATCCTTATTGCTTAGGAGATGCCCAAATCCACATTTTTATGCAAAAAGTTGATTTGTTTCAACACCATGCCTCTTTCAGGCTAAATGAGGCTCATGGTATCTGTTTGCAAGTCTTGATTCTAGGAGGATACAGCAGCTTAGGGCTGGGGTCTTGAAACCCACTCCTCATCACTAATACAGTCTTGAAGCCCTGGGGTAGGAAGAATAGGGGGAGGCATTGAGACTTAGTGGAAAGAATGACACCCTGCCAAGATGTCCTATACAATCATTGTCTGTTAATCCAAAAGGTGATTTGCATGAAGGCAAGAAAAATACATATTAGAGGCTGGTTGGTGTGGTTAGCCTTTCTACATTCAATTATGACCCAGAACGTAAGCTGCTGTCTGTCAGTAAATAGGCAGTTCCCTCCTGGGTCCCAGCTTGGAGATGTTAGTCTCCAATGGCAGTCCCTCCTCCCAGCGGCATAGACAGCTGCACTTCCTTGCTCAGCCATGGAGGGGCAGCATGGGCTCGGCGTAGACCACTGGCTCCACTGACCAGCAACAGGCAGCAGTAGGGGCCCTAATGGGGCACTCTGATCTGGAATCCTGGGGATCCCTCGCTTAGGACTGAACAGCTCCACTGCACATGGGGTTCTGAGAAGACTCTACAATAGAGGTACTGACACCTCAAGTTGAAATGTGTGGCTGTGAGGGATGCAGGTGAGTCCCCAGGGCAGGAAGTCCTGGAAGGTAACCTAACACAGAGCTCACACTCTGTGGTGGTCTGCCAAGACTTGCCATGAGCCTGAGCCTGGTACTGCTGTGTCCATTCCAGCTCAGGTCCCCTGCTGGGGCACTAGTTATGGGGTCCACACTTCGAGCTCATCTCCAGTTCCTGTCTCTCTCTTTCATCCACTGAGTTTGCTACTTCCTCCATGTCTCCTTTCATCTCCTTCTCTTTCATCCCCAATTCTCCTGGGCCCTGACAACATCTTGCTGGATGCTTAGAATCACCAGCTAGGGGTGTGAGATCTTCTGCCTCTGGATGCCTCTGTCCATCAAAAGCCTTCCCAGCTCCCTCCTGAGTCCTGGTAACAATTGATGCCCCAACTTCATGTTCCCCAGGATTCCCCACATGCTGATTCCAGTCCTGGGTTCTCCTCTCTTCATCCTGGGGCTCAGACTCTTCTCTGCACAAATTCTTCCTTGAAATGTGTTGCTTTCTCCCTCTGGGGGAGAGGGGAAGGAGGGTGATGGGTATGGGGGAGGGCACTTGTTGGGATGAGCACTGGGTGTTATATGTAAACCAACTTGACAATAAACTATTAAAAAAAAAAAGAAATGTGTTGCTTTGAAATGTGAAAAATCCCTCCAAGAGCTGCTCCAGTACTATCCCCCCTGCACAAGTCCCTCCCTGATCCCTTGGCCCAGTTAAGCTCTCCCTCCCCTTTCCTCTCTCTGTACTTTGCAACTTCCCAGCACTTCCTCCAGTACCCTCGGTTTGTATCGCCCTGGAGCTGCTTTGCACCCCACAGCCTGTGGATGGCAAGGACCATACTGTATTTCATCTCATTTCCTTTCCCAGGAGTGTGCTTGCCGGTGCTATGGATTTCATCTCTCCATAGTAGAAAACATTCTGACAATATGTACATTTCTAGAAGAGGGTTGTAAATCTGCTAAAAAAAAAAAAAGTTGTATGGGAAAGAGAGTACTTTGCCATGCATAATGAAGAGAGTATCTCAGAGATCACAAATAACCCCAGTTACAGATGTGCTTCCTCTCCTGCTACAGAAGGTGACTTGTATTTCAGTTACATCACTTTTGACAAAGGACTTCCACACATGCCTGCTATCCATCTAAGATGCAACTTTATCACTTTCTTTCTCTTTCCACCGAATAAAGAAACCCACTCCTGGGCCGCTCCAGGCTTCCTGTGGAATAATTCTCTTTTATTTTATTTTATTTTTTCAGTACAAAAAACAGACTTCCAGGGTATAGAAGAAACTGCTTAAGTTAGTGATCTCAAAGTGTGGTTTTTGGACCAACAGCCTCAGCATCCACCTGGGAACTTAACAGAAATGCAACCTGTGTCCTCCGCTGCCCCCCAAGAACTAATGAATCAAATACATGGGTGGCGGGGAGGGAGTGCAGGGAGGAAAGGGGAAGGATGACAGAGTCTGAGAACAACATGAAGAAACGAGTCCCAGATGGGAGGTTTGTCTGGGAGAGATCCTCTCTGAAAACAGAATTTTGAATTAAAAATAAAAGTGGAAAGCTTCCAGATAAAGGAAACTACATTTCACAACAGACAAGGAAATGAAAGAGGCGAGAGAATGAAAGTGTTCTAAATATGCTGAATATTTTCTGATGAAAGGGATTTAACTTGGTCTTCAACCTGGTGTTAACTGGGCTGATTTCCAACAGAATCCCTTTCCTTTTCTCTGTGGCCAGTTCTTTCATCTTCTCACTTTTTGGGTCTCCACTTAGAGCATTTCTGTACATGTACAGAGAGGAAGGGCGATGGGGGTATGTAGATGAAGACTTCCCACCCTGTAAGGACCCCACAAGGGAGGGTTACGGGAGCAGAAGGAAACTGAGGAGAGGAAGATGAGGGGTACAGAGAGAGAAAGGAAGAGCAGGATAAACGAGGAAAAGAAGGGGCACCTGTGTGGCTCAGCAGGTTAAGCCTCTGACTCTTGATTTCAGCTCAGGTCGTGATCTCACATTTCAGGAGTTCAAGCCCTGCATCAGGCTCTGTGCTGCATCAGGCTCTGCCCTCTCCCTCTCTCTCTCTGCCCCTCCCCTGCTTGCACTCTCTCTCTCTTTCTCTTTCTCAAAATAAAAAAATATACTTTAAAACATTTTTTAAAAAAGAGAAAAAGAAAAAGAGAAAATAGCACCATGAGTTGCCTCTAAAAGGAGCGGGGAGAGCTGGTCTTTTGGGTTAGAGGCCAACTATGGGTCGGTACCCTGACATTCTAAGCATACTGTTGGAGCTTTTGTGCTAATACTGTTCATAGCTCAGAAGCATGCTGATGCCTGGTGTTCCCCCACACCCCTGAGGAGGTGCAGGGAGGGCTCCCCAGGACCTTAGTGAAGGAGGCTGGAGGAGTACCATTTCACAGCCTGCTCAACATGTTTAGAATATAGGGCACGTACCTCACAGATCTTTTCCAAGGAGGGGACGAAGAAGTCATCACACACAATGGCCAATGCATAGAACATGTACATGGCCTGGAAGAGAGGAAAAAAGGAGTTAAGGTCACAGTCAAGGCAGAGCCACCCGGTGAGGGTCTGGACACCTTCTGCTTCAATAACACTTTCTGACATCACAGACTCAACATCTTACTCAAAGTACAAAGACTGTAGTGTGGGAGGCCCTCCATGGTATCACTCCTCCTCTCTGACCTCATCATCTACCACTCTCTTCCTTGTTCACCAAATGTACTATGGATGACTGCCTCAGGGTCTTTGCACCTGCTGTTCCTCTGACCAAAACACACTTCCCTCAGATGACCTTGGCTCATTCCATCATGTCCTTCAAGTCTCTGGTTCAATGTCAATGTAAGCAAGAGGCCTTGGACTCCTCTCCTTCCCATTTCTCTCTATCTACCTCACCCTGATTTGTTTTTTGTGACATATTATATGTTAAATTAATTTGTTTCTTATCTGTCTCCCTCAAAAGAAGTCCACAAGGATATGAACTTTATCTATCTTATTTACCCCCCAAACTGGGCACAAGGCCTAGCACATAGTAGGTGCTCAAAAAAATATATGTGCAATGAAGGAATAAACAAATGAATACTTCTAACTCAGGTCATTCACTCTGCTGTCCCCTACAGGATAGGCTCTGCAATCTTGCTTCCTGTCAGCTATAAACAGGGAAGACCTTGGAATTCTAACTTCTGGGCATAAATCACCTGTTTAACCCCAAGTTTCCTCTCTAACTGATGAAATTTTATTTAATTGACCTCCTAGCATCCATCCTCCTCTCCTTCCTAGTGGGACCCCAGTTTCAATCCAATATTCACCACACCCCATGGGGAGGTGACCCTACCCTTTCCTCTAGGAGTAGAACTGACTGGCCAATCAGTGTGCAGTATTTCCCACTGATAGCTACTAGTTCAGGAGTGGACATGTGACCTGGGATGGTCCAATGAAATTGCAGGAAAGATTTTAGAGTCCTTGGGTTCCATTTTTCACCCTCTGGCACTGGTTATGGAAGCTGGGGGTTCTGTTTGTCCCTTGCAGCCATATTGAGGGAAATGGGACTTGAAAGGAAGCTGACCCTGAGTCAACTTAAAGGTATTACCAAGCCCAGTGGATGTAGTGCTAAAGCAAACCTGCCTCCAGATTTTGTAGTAGAGCATTTCAACCAGTTTGATTTGGGAGTTTTCCTGTTACTTGTAGCCCAAAGCATCAAATGGGGGTAGCTGCTCATCTTTCAAGTTCCAGCATCCTCAGCAGTGACATGATTTCATGTTTTGATCTCTCAACCTCTTTTCCTTTCAAGAATTGCTCCACTGGGCAGCTCTTCAGTCACGCATTCCCCAGCCTCATCAGCACAGGGTACAGGCACATGGCCCAGGCTAGCCACCAGGACACCCCCATTCTCTGTCATGCAGTGATGGGTGCATAAAAAGTCTGCCAGGGGGCCAAGGAGGGACCGACAGAGAAGCTGGAAGAGGAGGGCTCTCTCCTTATGAGATACAAACACCGCCCAAGTCTGGAGCTGCTAGAGACAGCTGCCATACAGAGGGAGCTTACCCAAGAATGCAATTCGTACAGTAAGAAGCCCAACCAAGAGATAGGACAGACAGACACACCACACACCAACACACAGGCAGACAGACACACACACAGCCACACACACATAATGGTGCTCAATGACACCCCATGACCTCTGGACCCAGCTCACACCTGAAATCGAAGTGGACTTTCCAATTTTGTGGGCCAATAACACGCTTTTTACACTTAGGATAACTTGAGCAGGGTTTCTGTCACTTGCAGCTGTCCTTTGTGAAGCCTTTTGCAGCAACCAGAGCATGAAATGATCTCTCTGGCCTCTGACTCTTGGTTGTGGCACTAATTTAGCCATCCCCACCCCCGCTTCATAAACTCGTTTTTCCTTTTCATACATAGGTGTTTGGCTCTTCAACCAGACTGTACAATTCTAAGAAGCATCTTAACTCTTGATTCTGTGGAATTATCAGATGAGTGAACTAAAACATATGCAACAGGGATATTCATGCCAAAATGCTGCCTATAATAAATTATCAAAACCTAACACAATATACCATAGGATATGAGTTACAGAAACCATGGTTCATCAATCGACAAAATCCTGCTAAAAGAGATGATTTAAGTCCACAGGTAATGACAAGAAAAGGCATTTACTATACACTGCTAAGTGAGAAATATTATAAAATAGTGTGTACAATCTCTTTTTTGTTATGATCTATGTATAAGAGCACACACACACACACACACACACGTACACAAGCACACACACAAGCACATAGAGCTTGTAAGGCCAAACATCAAAGTAGTTTTTCCCTCTGTTGGTATAACTCTGTTTTTATAATTTCTATTTATATTTTCTGACTCATCCACCTTGAATTTGTATTTCTTGTGTGAATTTTGCAGGTAGTGGAGATTTTAGAGCAAGGACTCCATCTTATACTTTTCTAATCTCCAAGGATCCTGGGATGTCTGGCATGCAGAGACACCTTAAAAATAACTTTCATTGATTGGTTTATTCATAATCTGTACAAAATTATTTGCCTGTGGATTTTGGAGGGAAGAAAATGTCAATTCTTACAAAATTAATACTGTATTTACAGCCTATGGATGAGTCAGAATATACATTCCCAAATTGCAATGGACTCAAACCCTCTTTTGCTGTATGGCTTGGCTGATCCAATGATATGCAGGCTTTATCATTATCTTTGAAAGGACAGCCAAATGCAGTAATTGGAATATGGAACTGTACATTTGTGAATTAACCAAGATCTAAATAAGCTGGCTCTAGCTGCCATACTCGACTCACTGAAATAGCCAAGTCCATAAACAATCTTTGCAAGACTATGTTCCAATAGTATGTTTTGATCCTGTTGTGAGGCTAGAAGCTCCATCTAACATATTGCAAATCAACCCTTGGAATGTGTTGGGAAATGGATAGATCTTCCAGGCTCTCTGTGATTTCAAGGGTGATGGCTGCTGAAAACCACATGAGTTCCCATGTACAAGGCAGTGCGAGGCAGGGATGTCCACCCAAGGTCAGACACCCCGTGTGGCAAGGCACGTCTGGACACCTGGAGGGGTCTGTCAGGTGATGGGGCTCCTCTCCAGCCACAAGGCACCTCCTGACCTGCCATTCTGCTTACAAGAAATTCTGCTCTAATTCCTTCAGAAATTACTAAAAAAACTGGAAATCAGTTTCCCACTGGAAAAAGAAACAAAATAGAACAAGGTATTGATAGGGGAGGTACTGTGCATGTAGCAGGGTAAGGAAGGGTAAGGAAGTCAGTAACTTCTGCTCATTTTTGCTGTGAACCTAAAAATGCTCTAAAAATGGGTCTTCTACTACTAATAATAATAAATTTCAAAAACTAAACAGAACAAAGGAACAAAACAAACATACGAAGTCAACCTTTAGATGCAGAAAGCCTACCGATACTGATGGTAATATACATACAAGTCCTGACTATTTTAGAGTGAGGCATTTTTGCATTAATTTGGCTGCTCCTATAGTTCCAAAGGATATAATACTATAATTGGGGATACTGAGTAATAATAATACTATTAATGTTGCTACTGTATGTTGGGCCAGGAACTCCAGGTGCGCTCCAGATACTTTATAGGGCCTGTCTCACGTAATTTCTCCAACTCCTGTGGGAGGCAAGGTATTACTGGCCCCAGGTCCCAGATACCTCTGAGAGTACAGTAGTAAGTCCAAGGACACATGGCTAGCAAATGTCAGGCCTTGGATGTGACCCCAGGACTCTCTGAGCCTTCCAGCTGAGGCCAGTTGCTCCCCAAACAGAGGGCATTCCTGAACTGCTGCCCAATCAACGCCTTCTATTTTCACCTGGGCTACTAATAAGTTCACTTCTCCAACCTCAGGGAGGGACAGTTTCAGAATCCCAGCCAGCCACTTCTGGCGGCTGTTGGTCAGACCCACTGATGTTCTTTTTTATTTATTTTTATTTTACAAGTTTAATTCTGATCATATACTCACATACAAATATACCATTTACATAAATACAACAGTGTGATCGGCACAAACAGCAGTAAACCCTATGACCTCTTTATTTTCAGTGACTTCCCATTTTCCTTATAAATCAATGAACCATTAACGCTGCTGCAATCTTTACCCATATAGCCTTTTGCATTTCTAGGACAAACTTCCAGATGTGGAATTATTAGGTAATGTTCTTTTTTAATAGTATTATTTTTACAAGGTGCACTAAAAAATACGAGGCAGACTTAACTCCTCAAAAATGTTCGAGGTGATCCCTGGGATGGCAGATGTGTTGTGGCACACCCCCAAATCTTAGCCTCTGGCCTGGGTACAACAATCAGAATGAGCAAATGTGGGACGCTTTCCGGAAATGATGAGTGAGGGGTGTATGCAGAGGAGAGGAGAGAAGGGGTCCGTTTCAGCTTCTACTCTAAGCTCACCACTACAGGGCCTGAACTTCCTTTGGAACTTATCAGGGTCTTCACTGTGGGAATCTGTACTTTGGCATGATTGAGTGCTGCCTGGACATGAGTCATGTTTTAAGTCCATGTATCTGGCTTTTCTTCCTTTGCAGGGCAGCAGCTCTACTCTTCCCACATTCATATCCACCCTGTGTCAGGGCAGGCTTGCACGGAATGAGGGAACCTTTTTATGAAATAAATGAGTCCAAGCAGGAGGTGCCCAGAGAGTAGCTGGTGTCACCATTGGAAACAGAAGCAGCCTGGAGCCTTGGAGGAAGCCCAGGATGAGTATAGGACCTCAAGTCAAATCTCACACTTGACTTCCAAGTTGTGACCTTGAGTGACTCTCCTTCCCTCACTTAGCTTTCAACATGAGACCAACCACACCATCCTCTTGAGTTAACTTATGAGAGGGAGTTAACTACTGCAGGGAATACATGGAAACAGGAGCAAAGGGGCCTGGGCATGACCAAACACCTCATGCAACAACAAGAATGCTATGAGGATGTGCCCCAGCGGCCCTGCTGGAGGACAAGAGACATGCAGAGCACAGCCAGGAGGACAAGGGGCATGTGGAGCAAAGCCAAGTCACCCTCGTCCTCATTGAGGCTATCAGAGATCAGCTGACAAGCACCTAGCCCCAGATATGGGTCAACTGATTCCCAAATTTCAGCTGAACCCCAAAAACCCAGAAGCTAAAGAAATGTGTACTGTTGTATGTCACTGAAGTTTTTATTCTTGTTTTTTTAAGTAGGCTCCAGGCCCAATGTGGGGCTTGAATTCATGACCCTGAAATCACAAGTTGCATGCTGTACCAACTGAGTCAGCCAGGCACCCCTGTTACTGAGGTTTTCAGGCCATTTGTTATATAGCATTATTAGGGAAATAAGCAACAGATACAGCGAAGATGATACAATGAACCATGGTGAAAACAACAATAATGAGAAGTAATTTCCAAGTTCTGAGTGACAACAGACTCAGCTTTTCTAGTCTCCCTGGAACTAGCCAACATCATATGACACAACTCAGGACAGAGCAAGGGACAGAACAAGGGACAGATGCAACAAAGTGAAGCTTTTTTTTATAGCTTTGTACTTGGATGTAATGTCTAGAGCAGCAGCAGCCATCATATGATCATGAGACGATAAGCAAGAAGATACATAGCAACACACACGGGATGGAAGAATCTGAGGATGCCATTTGCTGGCTGATATGCCAGAAATCATCTTATTCTGTGCGTTAGGTGAGAAAATGAAAAATGGACCCCCATTTGCCTCCATGGCCTTTAGTCAAGTTTCCCCACTTGCCTTCTTATCTGATTATGGGTGCAGACAGTTCATTCTGCTGGGCGAAGCTAGCGAAGGGAACCAAAGAGGAAGTGGCCACTAGACTGGGATTCTGGAAGATAAATAGCATCTTATCAGGTGGTTTCAAAGACTGACTGGGACTAATAAAACTAGAGAAATACTGGCCATAGTAGTTAAACTGGAAAGCACCTAAGGTAACAGGAAATTATTGTGGCCTGTGGCTTAATGGAGGTGAACAGGCTCTAGCTGAAATGTCAATATACATAAGGGCTTCTGAATTGTGAGGGCAAATGTCCCTGAACAGTGCGACATTAACCCCGCTGCTTTATGTGGCATCTACAGTCAGTGGTTTTCACAGATAATTTCCTTTTACTACATCATCTGCTCTCATGTTGCTCTGTCTTTAATTTCAATGAAGGTGGTGCTGGACAAGTGATTCCTAGGGAAGATCTATAGAATTCTGGCCTTGGTGGAAATTGTTCTAAACCTCCCAGGGAATATGGTTTGAATACTAATCAAAAAAAAAGATTCCCTTTTCCCTGCTCTGTCTTTTTCATAGTTTCAAGTGATAATATTAAATTTGGTGAAAGCAACAACAAAAACCAAAAGTATTTCTTTTAAAATCATCCCTACCCCCCCCCACCCCCATCCCAGCTTGGCATGTAATGGCTCCATGATGCCTTGATGGGACCGATATACATACTCTCTTCTGGGTTCTGTGACCACTACAGACATAATTCTCCTGGAAACACTCACTCTCCCTAGTGACTAGAAGAGAGACTCTGAACTTCCAGCCAGATTAGGGTTCTGCATAAGAGGATTTGGGGGCATCAGGAAAGAGGAATGTAGCAGGTGACTATGTGCCCTTCGGTCCTATCATATTCTTTAGGTCTTAATAATTTAGAGCACCCCATTGTGTCTTTTGAACACCAAAATCTGCCTCAATTTGTTCCAAGAGTTTTCATTTACCCTTACACAAAACAGTCAAGAAGTGCTGGGGCATTATCACCCCCTGGGCGCCCTCCAGCAATGACTGACGGGAATTGGTGTCTCTGTACCCCAGCTCTCCTGCTCCCTGAGTGGAGTAACCATGCTGTCTCCCTGGGCTCCCCAGATGACTAAGCTTTAGGTGCCCACCCTGTTGCAAGCTTGATCACCCATCTTTTATTAGCGATCCTCCCTTCTCTGCCCCAATTTCTACTGCACTGCTGATGTTTGTCTCCACCCCCTGGAAATAACTTGCATCCCAAGCCCTGTCTTAGAGTCTGCTCCTGGCAGAGTCTGAATGAAGCCAAGAAGGAAGATTGTGGAAAGAATGAAACGCAGTTTGCAATCAAGATTGGCCACTCATAGAAACAACTGTTTTCTAAAAATCCAGAGGGTCTAGCATAAGGGCATACAATTCGAAGACATCCATCTCAAATAAACACATTCCCAGCTACACAGGGGCTAGGCTGCCCCACGCATACATTCCTGTTTTAGAAATCCCTGGGTGACCTACACTACTTACTGCACGAGTGACTCTGCTTCTCTCTTCCCACATCCTAGTTCTCACTCTTAGGCTTTAAATTCACCAATAAAGAGCAAGTCTGTGAAACCCCAGGCATCCCATCCTCGACATCAACAAAGACAGAGCTCCAGGTGTGCACTACCTCACCAGGCCCCTCACTGTGTGGGCCTTGGTGTACTGTGGACCGTTCAGAATCTCTAAGTAATAAATCTTAGTTTTCCAAAGTTCCCTGACAGTTGTTGCTGAGGGATGCCGTGCATTCATAATAAGACCCACAAGGGCCAGTTTACCACAACACTGCCTCCCTCTGGGGAAATGTCTGTGAAGGCTCCCCCCAAGTACCTGGAGCCCAGGTGTGTGTCCCAGGCACCCCTAGAGGATAGTATCACTATTTGTAGGTTGAGACCAACACAAAACAGGGACCCTATCCCTGAGTCCCACCCCCAGGGTCATTTTTTCAGTTGGCAATGTGAAGATCTTTGAAACCACTCTGAAAAGGTTTCTCTTACAGGAACTCAAATGCTAAAGGAAATGAGTATGTTAATGTACCTGCTCCATTAGCATAAATCCTATAATTAGGTTACTTGAAAGGAATTTTATGATGGCTAAATAGCTGATCAGTGTTCTTGGAGGTCATCGCACTGGAATGGCTATTCTGGAGCTTTGGGAAGGAGACATTTGCCATCTTAGGAGAAATATTTTAGCAGGAGAGGAACAATGGCTTCCCTGTGTGTCTCCCCCTCTCTCTCCCCATCCCCTTTGCCCCAGAAGCCTGTTATGGTGTCCACTCTGAGAAACTGATTCCTAATTCCTTGAGGAAGTCACTTATTTCTTTTGGTTGTCAGTTTCTCAAAAAAAGTGGGGGTAATAACTGCCACTTCACCCCAATATTTGTTAAAGAAAAGTTCTGAGGGCAGTTGTATGTAGCTGGGCTGATGCACACATGGGCCTTAGAAGAAGCTCACTTGGTACCATGCACACATATTCTCCGTGGACACTCACAATGGTACAGGATGGGACACTGGGCTTAATCCAGCATCATAGGTGGGAACGAAGTTCAGTAACTTGGCTCAGATCACACAGTACGTAGGTGGTGGAGGCAGGATTTAAACCCAGGGGACCTGCCTCCCAAGTCCACACTCCTAACCACCATGCCACATGGTACCTCAGGAAGAGAGGTTTCTTTATGTAAGGAACCTCCTGCCCTTTATATGAGGAACATCTACTCCTCTACCCTGTGCCAGGTCCCAAATCCCCTTCTATGGAGACCTCCTGTAAGATGGAGGGGCTTAAGCTGTGGTGCCTGAACCCCTCACACCCCCAGACAGTACTCAGAACAACTTAGCAGTCTGTTTATCTGGATGAGAACAAATCACATCTTTGTTTTCACTAGTCTCTGAGAGAAATTCAGCATCTCCTCCATTAAGGATACAGGCAATAAGCCACAGGAGTACTGGCAAGACCTGGGACTATGGCCCTGGTGGAAATCACAGATCTTTCATATCATATCACCAGCACTGCAAAGACCACATACACGTTTGTCACTGCTTCATAGTTATCAGGCCTGATGCTAGATCTTGTATTTAACATATTAACAAAGAATCACACAGGTTTCTGAATTGCTGTGTGCTTTAAAGTGTACCAGAGTCATCTGGGACATGCATACAAAATGAGGCTCCCCCAGCCCCACCTCCAGAAGATCCTTTGAACAGTCCTTTGGGTTGGGGTCCAGGGATCTGCACTTCTAATCAGCAGCAGGTGGATCTGAAGCAGGTGGTCCAGGTGTTCCCTGGTCTATTTCTACAAGCCCCCAGTGGGACTCCTTGAGAGTGAGTCCAGAATAGTGAGGTGGCTTGGTGCATCTGTCAGGATCTGAGCAGGAAACAGAAGGCCACTCCAAAGGGTTTAACCAGAGAGAACTCCCTTTTTAACTGCAGAGAGACTGATGAAGGGCTTCCCTGTAGTAGTACCGGCAGGGCTAAGGGAACCAACAGAGAAAGTAACAAACCCAGAGCCTAGCAACTCAGGAAGCTGCTCCCTCATGGTGGCCTGAAGGTACAAGAGGAGGGAGACTGAGTTGTTGCAGCCTCAGGAATGGGGATGAGGCTCCTTAGAGGGTGGAGGGAAGCTGCTGCCAGAGCCTGGAAAACCAGGAGGGAACAGGGAAGAAATGTCTGGACCTCTCCCTTGTCTCTCCCCAGAGGCATGGAAGCCTGGGAGATAAGGTCCTTAGAGGCTTGTCTTCCAGGGTCCAGAGTGGGGCAGAGAAAAGTAGACAAAGAAAATGGGGATGCAGACAGAGAATGACCACCCAGGAAAACTGGGGAAGGATGGAAAGGAGAAAGGGGAGCAACAATGGGAAAGGAGGGCCAGAGGAGAAATAGGCAGTGAAAAGGGGACACAAATAGGTTCTTAAGGCCAATCACACTTCATCCATAAAGACATGAGTCTCTTTGTTACTCCCTTCCCCTGTTGGGATTTATGGAGGCTCACAATAAAAACATATACAATAAAATAACAGTACACATAAATAAGTATAAGGCATTGGGACATAAGAAAAATAAAAATTCAAGAGGTCATGATCAGGAAGAAAGAGAACATATATACAGTGCCATGAACTTTGCACCCTCCAGGGACACCCAGAATTGTTGGGACACTGGGGGCAGGCACATTCTGGCTGGCTGGGTCTGAACCCCCATGGGGGATCCCTTACATACCCTTTCCTGGGGTCTTAGGTTGAACTGTTTCCTGGGGTTTGTGGACCACTCCCATCTCTAAGTAAGCCTTTTTTTTTTTTTTGGCTTTTCCTCAAGTAAGACAGAAGAGAGCAAACCTGATTGGGGGAAAAGGGCCAAGTTCTCTGAAAGGGCATGGGTCATTCTTTCTCCTTCTCTCTCTCTCTCTATAGAGGTATAATACATATTATGTATATTTGATTTTTTTTAATTTAATTTTATCTTTTTTTATTGTGGTAAAATATACACAACAGAATGTTTACCATTTTAACCATTTTCAACTGTACAATTCAAAGCCATTAAGAATATTCACATTCATGGGGTGCATGGGTGGCTCAGTAGGTTGAGTGTCTGACTCTTAATTTTAGCTCAGGTCATGATCTCATGGTTTGTGGGTTCAAGCCCAACGTCAGGCTCTGTGCTGACGTGTAGAAGCTGCTTGCACTTTCTCTCTTTCTTGATAAATAAATAAATAAACTTAAAAAAAGAATATTCACATTCAAATTCAGATTATTGTACAATTGCCACCATCCATTCGAGAACTTTTTGTCTTCCCAAACTGAACTCTGTACCCATTAACCCCTAATTCCTCATTCCCCACCCCCACCCCCCACCCCCAGGCCCTGGCAACTACCATTCTATTTTCTCTCTCTATGAATTTGACTACTGTAGGTACCTCATCTAAATGGAATAAGTATTTGTCCTTTTGTGACTGGCCTATTTCACTCAGCATAGTTCCTCAAAGTTCATCCATGTGGTAGCAGGTGTCAGAATTTCTTTCCTTAGGGGCCAGAATAGGCATAGAGTCAGGGCTGAGAGAAATGGCAGTGAAGGAAGGGGCAGATGCAGTGAGTGATGATGAGGCAAGCATCTTGGTATTGTCAGAGGCTGCTGCCTGGCACCATGGCCTCAACTGCCTATGGGAGCCCACAAGATGCAGGAATAAGTAGATGAGGTAGGGTCTGTGGCTTGCTGGACAGTGGAGTCCCATCTCATGTGGACAGCCTGTGCTCTCCCTTGGCCTATGCTGCTTGAGAGTATGTGCTCAGTGTAGCCAGAGATTCCGATTTTCTAGGAGGGAAGCTACGAATCTGGACTTTAGGTAAAATCTCCTGGTTTTGAGTAATGGAAACTAATGCAGACACTCTGGCTTCACCGCCTACTCTCTCTCCCTTGCTGATTCTGCTCCAGGCACACTGGTTTCCTAGCTGTTGCATAAATAAACTGGGCAGCAGTGCCTCAAAGCCCTTACTGGCTGGCCCATTCTCTCTTCAGCCATTCACATGACTCCCTCCCTCACTTCCTTCATTCTTTGCTCAAATATCACCCTCTCAGAACCTGCCTTGACCCTGCAACATGCCTCTCCAGCACCTCCCCTCTTCACTCTCCAAACTCTGCTCCACTAATAGATTATCTTCTAGTATGCCGAACAATTTACATATTATGTTTATCTTACTGCCTGCCTCCTTCCTTAGAATATAAGCTCCATGAGGACAGGGGTTTCTGCCCCATTTCATCCTCTGATGTATTCCAAGTGTCTAGAATAGGGATGGCACATAGTACATGCTCAATTAAGTACTGAATGAATGAATGATTGAATTCAACAATTGTAAAGCACTGAGCCAACCAAATTAAACTGTCGATAGTGAGAATAGTGATCTCAGGTGAGGTCCAATTGCCCATTTCTTTGATCAGGAAAATAAGGCCCTGGACAGTTAATTAACTTTTCTGCAGCTGACCTGCCATGATGGCCTGGCTTGTCTGAAACTCCTAGCCCTGGCCCAGTGGTCCAGCATCATGCTCAAACTCAAGGTTCCCAATAGGGCTCAGAGGAGAACATATGACTCTTGTCCCTTAGGTCTTTCCTCATGAGGAAATCCAAGATAATAGGCATCATCTTTCTACCTCCTTTCCAGTTTCTTCCAGTAGACAGAAACTAACTACCTGGTGGCTATTTGTCACCCTCAAAGAATGCAACTTATCAGGCAACTGCTACTCAGTGCCTGATGAAGTGCATCCTCATGAAGTAGGCCTAGCAGCCCAAGACCTTAGAAGGTCACAGGGGTGAACCATGAGAAGCACAGGGGTGATCCATGAGACCCAAAGGCCACAAACTCGTAAGGAGGATTCAAGTTGATCTGATTTAGCAGCCAACAACATGTCTGCTAAATATGTGAGCAAAGTATTTGGTATCAAAGCTAAACACAAAGCTATTCACTAGATGCTATGAGAGCTTAGAAGAAGGACACCTAACCTACATTTTAGAGAGTGAGGGGAAGGCTCTAGTAAGACTCTGGAGGAGTTGATGATTATATCACATTTGAGAAGCCAAGCAAAGAAATCGGGAAAGAAGTGGCTAGACAAGGAAACAGCATGAATAAAAGTATGGTGTCATAAATTACACAGTTTGTGTTTAAAATGACAAATAATTCCCTATTGGTGGAGCACAGATTGTGGGTGAGAAAGAAGATGGAAGAGGCTGCAGAAATAGGCAAAGGGCAGTTTGGGGAGGTTCTTGTACTCTGGCCTAATATTTGCATGCATAAATGTAGATCATCTGCCTTAAACAGGAATCACTGTTGACTCCATTAGGTGAATGTTATAATGATGAAAGTGATTTTGATGATGGTGATCAGTGATTATGATGCAATAATGATGGGGACAATAATGATGATGGTGATTACAGTGACTGCGATGGTAATACTGATGGTCAGAGTGGCGGTGATGGTGATGATGATGATGGTATGGTGACGGTGGGAGAGATAGTGATTTGATGATGTGATGATGATGACAGTGGTGGTGATGATAATGACTGTGATACTGATGGTGATGATGAGAATGATGATAGTGGTGGTGGTGATGGTAATGATGATGGTGATAATGATGGTGATGATGGTGGTGATGGTAATAATAATAATGACAATGATGGTAGTGGTGATGGTGATGGTGATGATTGATGATGGTGATGGTGATCATGATGATGGTGATAATGATTTGACCATGTGGTGATGATGATACAGTGGTAGTGATGATAGTGAGTGTGATATGATGATGTCAGAGACAATGATGATGATGGTGATAAAGAGACAGATGATGGTGATAATTATGACTGCTGACATTTACTGGAAATTGACCATGGGCCTAGAACTATTTTAAAGCTTAATTTCTGAACTATACCATGAAATGTAAACTATTGTCATCTCCACTTTTCAGACAAGAAAACTAAGGGAGAGAGAATATAAGCCCAAGATCACAAAACCATTCCATGACTGAAGCTGGACTTCAACTGCATTTATAGGAGTCCAACCCAAGCCAGAACTCATGGCTCTAACTCCAATTGCTTTCAGCAGTGAGAGGAGTGGTCTGAAGGCTCAGAATGCCTACTGGCTTCAAGATTTCTCAAGATCTTTCATTCTTCCTTATTTCCTCCCTTTCTTCCTTTCTCATTTCTCAGTGACACTCCCACCCCACTTCTCCCTACTAAACACCAGTGGCACACTCTGTGGGAGTTCTCCAATCTCACGTGGACACTGGTTGACAACAGGCTTGTCTGCCAACAGTGGCCTCTTCCTTTTCAGGCTTGTTTGAGAAAATGAGGACAATGACTTCTCCCCTAGGGATGTACTGTAAATATCAGAGAATTTAACTTTTCTGGAGGACTTTGGAATTTCAAAACATTTCCCCAACTCTCTGCAAGATGGTGGAACTCTTCACATCAAAGCTGGTGAGAAACCTGCTCCTTGCCTCAAAGTTTTTAATAGTAACCAGAGCCAAGCCTTTCTGAGGAAACCACAATAGGGTAGGGATTTCCATGCCAGAGTTAGAGCTAAGTTTTATTGCAAAATGCTGTGCCTTTGAAAGATACCAGGCTGGTTAAAGTTATCAATATATTTGCATTCTTGCATTTCTGTCATTTTCTTGTTACTCTCTCTCCAAACAGTCTTGGGAGCTGGTGAGCACTGCAACTGCCAGATAACATCAAAGAGTGGAGCTGCAGGCCAATCATGGGCAAGCAACCAGCACAGAATCGGCCTGAGACACAGGCCATCCAAGCAGGCTCATAATCTGGCGCCTCTTCAAACCCATGTTCTTTAAATATTTATTCAACATTTATTTAGTGAAGGAAGGAGGAGAAAACTAATCTTCTATTAATAAAAAAATATATATAGAATTAAGCCCCTTACTAATTCATTTCCACTGGTGCTAGCATAGCCAATGTTCTGAAAAATATTCTGAAAAATCTTCCCCCATTTTTCTGTAATTGTTATTCTGTAATCGTTATTTTGAGTGTCTTTTGTAAAAAGAACTACTCTAAAGTAGAAAACTTCTTGCTGGTGAATCAAAGTTTTAATATTTAATATTTTGATAATGAAATACATTTTATGCAATGTTGGTAAATACTCTGAACTGTCCAATTTTAAAATTTCAGCTGGTGGGACGACTGAGCACTTACAAAGTACATATAATAGAGAGAGGACAGCAGTAGCAAAAAGCAGGAAGATCCTATTTATTTCTACTTTAGGTGGGTATTTTGCTTCATGTAGAGGGGTTCGATTCAATTGCCTTTAGCTGTGTTATGCAGAAGCTCGAGTTAAGTGGCACCATCTTTCCCACTTATTATAGTGAGATTCTAGTCATCTTGGTAGACAGGCACTCCTGAGCAGGTGCTCAGATGGCCACCTGGGCACCCAGCTGAAACACACGGCAACATTCCCAGGTAGGGACTACTTCCTTAACTGTATGTCTTTACTTTGTCCTATTACCAGAACTGACCCAGTATCACAGGATGTGCTCTTGGGGTGGAAGGTGATTTCCCATGAGTGGTGAAGGGCTACACTGGGTCATCCAGCATCCACAGCCTGAGCCTGCTCATGATTGGTATAGAGAGTTAACAGTTGGATATCTGTGGGTAGGAAGCCAGTCTGGGACTGTATGTGTAAATGAACAAAGCCAACAGGCTTGTGTGGGGCTTACACTCTGACCTTCGTTTTATTGCTTAAGATCTAGTATAGTTAACGAAGCCAAACCAGAGCTTCATATTACAGTATTTCCAGCTTCACACTTCAATGACAATCCATTAAAATAATTACCAGATGATTACAATGGACTTTTAACTAGGAGGTTCAAAATCTCTCTTGCAAGACAATTAGCTTAGCTGGGCACATGTGCTCCTCCCCCACAGCTGACATAGGCTGACTTGATGTTCAGGGGCGGGGGATTCCAGGGAATCATGTGTACCTAGACAACATTACAAATGACTGCTAGTCTTGGGAGTCCGTCCTTCTTGCAATCTCACCAGTCGGTGTGCCCTCATAAAGCATTCAGGGCTCAGGACAAAGATGCTCTCAGACCATTCTATGAAAATTTCTCGCTGTTGTTGGAGGAACAATGTCACTGATAATGAGGACTGACTCTCGCTGCAGTTTATAGATGCTGACACCAACTTTTTGAGCTGTGGCTCCTAGGCAGAGAGCAAAAATTTAATCATGTTTTCACTTAACCTCCCCCAGGGCTCAGAAAAAGCAAGAGGCAGAATTACAACTAAGAATCCAGGAGATCATCTAAAGGCGTGGGGGTAGAGCACACTGAAACACAAGAGAGATGCATTCCGTTGGGTTTATAAAGAGACTGAAGAACACCGGTATCTGAGTTTCTGTAGGCTCTTCCACAACCTACAAATCAGGAATGGGAGAAATTTGGCAGCCACTAACTTCTGCTCTCCTCTAATGTAAGTAAGTTGGTAGATGTTGCGATTAACCATGGTTACAAAGCAGAGTTATATAGCGTGGGTCCATATCTGAGTTGTTTGACCTGAAGTGAGTATTTCAACCTTGTTAAGGCTTTATTTAGTTTTCTTCATTTGTAAAATGGGAAAAATAATGGTACCTATCTCGTATGGTTGTTTTGAAACTAGATAATTCACACAAAATTTTTAGCATCATGGCTGGAATGTTACAAGCATTCAGTAAATTCTAAATAATAATATTTTTGCTAGAGGTCATGATTATGTCAATTAACTTGTTAGAAAAGTGGAACCAAATGAACCTCAGTGGAATCAAGGAAACACAAGAAAAGATTAGCAGACTTCTTCTTCTCTTTGGCTACATCTGTGGTGGTCACTTTCATGGAAGCAGGCACACAGAAGTGGTTTGCTATAGAGCCTGGTTTCCTTTTCTTCTCCTGTCTCTTAAGAGCTGTTGCCCATCTGAAGAAACCTAACCCAAGTTTCACATTCCAACAAACACATGATTTAGGATTCCCTGGTGGTCAAGGGGGACGGCCAACGCCATGGTAAAATCCAACCCACCCCTGGATCCGATGTTAATTACAACTGAAAAGCAGATGGTGCCTCTATCTAAGCCCATCTGTTCCCCGTCTGTGGGAAGTTTCCCCGGTGGAGAAGACAGAGCCATAGCCAACTTCTTTTTGCCCCGAGAAAGACTGGACTTTTGCATTTAAGAAAACATCTTATTATTTGTCATAATAAGATTTTCTCTGATCTACATAACCACAGAAACATTAGGTTTCTGACATTAGGTCAGACATCCGACAAGGGAAGGTCAGTGGGATGACATCGGGACTGTAGAGAACTACTCAAGCCCAAGATGCACCACCAGTGAGACAGTGTGGAGAAAATATTTGAATATGGCTGGTCTACTGGTTTATAAGAGAAGTTTTCCTGTCATCTCAGAATTCCAATTACTAAGTGGCCTGGATGAGGAAATTATTTGATCGGATTGTATTACTCATACTTACATTACCCATGTTTTTAAGAACTTACAAAGAAGTGATTTCCCCTCTCCCTTTCTATTTTTTTAAAGTTTCTTTATTTATTTTGGGAGAAAGAGAGCTTAGAGGAGGAGCAGAGAGAGAGGAAGATAGAGAGGATCCCAAGCAGGCTTCACACCACCAGCATAGAGCACCATGCGGGGCTCAAACTCACAAACTGTGAGATCATGACCTGAGCCAAATCGAGAGTCAGATGCTTAACCAGTCACCCTGGCGCTCCTCCCCTCTCCCCTTCTAAACAGACCATACCAACAGAACAAAAGAATTGACCTTATGGCTGCTACAGGGAATGCCAAAGTCATCCATTCTGGTGTTGACTTTAAATATACTGATATAAGCCAATGAAGAAAGCATTACCTAAGTTCACACTGGACAGTAGACTGTGCCCTTGACTGCAGACCTAATGGCAGATGCTGTTGAGTAGTGGTAATTCAGTGTCTAGGAAAAGCATGTGGTATGTTGAGCAGATGCTGTGGATCCCCCCTGTCCAACTTCTGATAATGAGCAACTTAAGGCACATTGGCAGCTTCCTACCCAGGGCAGCTCCCTACCTCACTTGTGGCTCCCTGAAAAGCTCCCAGTGCCAGAGAACTTTTCTCAACCTGTAAACACAGCAGCCTGAAAGTGCCCAGGCTTTAAGAACCCAGGGACCATCACCAACAAAAGAGAAACAGAAGGAGTCTGTGAATTAGTAACTGGCCTGTTCACCCCTGATGAGGACAATTCTGGGTCAGAGTCTACACCATTCCTCTGAGAGCCCTAACTGGGATTGAGCCCCAGATGTTCATAATGGTAATTAGCTCCTGAATGACCCTTTTGTTGGTTCCTCTCCTTTCCCCATCTTGCCTCCTCCAGTCCCTTACTTCTGCATCCTGAGCAGCACCTCAAATAAACTGTCTGTAGCTGGTGGTATGACGGAGCAGGCTTGTATCAGCTCACAAAGGCCAATAATTAGATTTTCAGGAAATCTGCAAGTCTGTCAATGTACTAGTAACTTAAAATTGGTCACAACATAGATATTTACATGATGGATATTGGCAAATGTTATAAATCAGGGCTTCCCCCCCCCCACCCTCAGGGGAGTAGTTGTTAAATACTGACCAGCACACCACTGTCTTCACCCTAGATTTGTCTCATGGTTTGTTCTGGGGAGCACCCAAACTAAGAGTGTAGTAGAAGTGCCTCAATGAAGCAAAAACATGAGCATGGTAGCAAAAAAATCAAACTTGCCATCATGATTACAAGCATTCCTTCAAGTCCAAAGGTCTTATGATTCTTAGTGCACTTAATGAGTAGAAAAGAATTTGTTTCTTTTTAAAAAATTTTTTAAATGTGTTTTATTTATTTCAGAGAGAGAGAGAAAGAGAGAGAGAGAGGAAGATACAGAATCCAAAGCAGGCTCCAGGCTCTGAGCTAGCTTTCAGCACAGAGCCTGACATGGGGCTTGAACTCACGAACCATGAGATCATGACCTGAGCCCAAGTCAGACGCTCAACCGACTGAGCCACCCAGGCACCCCGAAAAAAATTTGTTTCTAAATTTACAGTTAAGAGAGTAGGTAGAAAAACTGAATGAAAAAAATGCAAGGAGCTATTGTTGCTTGAAACTCATTCCAGGAGAAAATACAGGAGAAAATCTTTGTGAGGTCAGTTACACAAAGGTGTAGCAGATAAAATATAAAAACAAGAAAATATATTGACAAAATGGAGCACATAAAAAACAAGACTTTGCTTGTCAAAAGACACTTAATAAGATGAAAAGGCAGGCCACAGATAAGGAGAAAAAATGGCAAAATATACATCTTATCAAGTACTTGTATTTCACATATATAAAGAACACTCACAACTCAAAAACAAGAGGGGAACAATTCAAATGGACAAAATATTTGAGCACACACTTCATCAAAGAAGATAAATAAATGGTGCAGCCCCTCTGCAAAACAGTGTGGAGGTTCCTCAAAAAATTAACACTTGAACTCCCCTATGACCCAACAATAGCACTGCTAGGAATCTACCCAAGGGATACAGGAGTGCTGACGCATAGGGGCACATGTACCCCAATGTTCATGGGTACTCTCAACAATAGCCAAAACATGGAAAGAGCCTAAGTGTCCATCAACTGACGAATGGATCAAGATGTGGTTTATCTATACAATGGAATACTACATGGCAATGAGAAAGAATGAATCTGGCCATGTGTAGCAACATGGATGGAACTTGAGGGTGTTATGCTGAGCGAAATAAGTCAGGCAGGGAAGGACAGATACCATACGTTTTCACATATAGGTGAGTGTGGAGGAACTTAACGGAGGACCATGGGGGAGAAGATGGGTAAAAATAGTTGGAGGGAGGGAGGGAGACAAACCATGAGAGACTCTTGAATGCTGAGAACAAACTGAGGACTGATGGGGGTTGGGGGGAGGGGAAGGGGAGTGGTGGGCATGGAGGAGGGCACTTGTGGGGATGAGCACTGGGTGTTATATGGAAACCAACTTGACAATAAACTTGAAAAAAGAAGTAGGAAGTTACATGTCACCTCTTGGAGGACTGGGTATCTACATAGTGNAAACTTGAAAAAAGAAGTAGGAAGTTACATGTCACCTCTTGGAGGACTGGGTATCTACATAGTGCAAGTGTTTTCAGCACCAAAAATACTCATTTATGTAGTGCCATATGGACTCTTTTTAAAATAAATCTAGGGGCGCCTGGGTGGCTCAGTTAAGCGTCTGACTTCGGCTCAGGTCATGATCTCACGGTTCGTGGGTTCGAGCCCCGCATCAGGCTCTGTGCTGACAGCTAGCTCAGAACTTGGAGCCTGTTTCAGATTCTGTGTCTCCCTCTCTCTCTGACCCTCCCCTGCTCATGCTGTCTCTATCTCCCTCTCAAAAATAAATAAAACATTAAAAATTAAAAAAATAAAATAAATCTAAAACTGTAATAACATTAAAAAAGAGAAGATAAATAAATGGAAAAGACATTCCTGACAAGATTATTCATCATTTGGGAAATTGAAATAAAACCACAATGAGATACCTCTGCAAACATACTAAAATGGTTGAAGCAAAAAAGACTGACATTATCCAGTGTTGGTGAAAATAAGGAGCAACTGGAACTCCCACACTTTGCTGGTGGGAATGTAAAAAGGTACAGCCATGCTGGAAGAAAGTTTGGCAGTTTCTTATAAAATCCAACAAATCTTACATACCAGGCATTTACCCAAAGAAATGAAAACATCTGTAGACACTAACACTTTCACATAAATGCTCACAGTAGCTTTATTCATAATAACCCCCAAACCAGAAACAGTCCAGATGTCTACCAATGGGTAAATGGACAGGCAAATGGTACACCTGTACAATGGAGTTCTACTAAGCAATAAAAAAAGAATAAACTCTTGTACACACAACAGATACACACAGCTACACAGATGGATCTCAATGCATTATGTTAAGTGATGAGAGTTAATACCATCTGTAATAAGACGTATCAATATCACATCCTCCTGGTCTGACATTATAAAGAGAGTACATCATCACTGGGGTCTTCTGCTGAACATATATAATTCAATCAAATCATGAGAAAACAGAACACAAACCCAACCCAGCCTGGACTCTTCAAAACTGTGAAGGTCATGGAAAATAAAGACCAAGGAGCTGTCATGGATTGGAACTACTACAGAGACATGCAACTAATAACATCCGTATACAATGCGGGATCCTGGGTTAGAATGGAAAAACAGATTGGTGGGAAAACTGATGAAACAGATTAGTTAATAGCACAATGCCAGGGCCGCCTGAGTGGCTCAGTTGGTTAAGCGCCAACTATGGTTTTGGCTCAGATCATGATCTCACGGTTTGCAAGTCTGAGCCCCGCATCAGGCTCTGCACTGATGGAGTCTGCTTGGAGTCTCTCCTTTTCTCTCTGACCCTCTCCTGCTTGAACTCTCTCTCTCAAAATAAATAAACTTAAAAAACAATAGTACTGTGCCAATGTTAATTTCTTGGTTTTAATTTCACTATGGTCATGTAAGATGTTAACATTAAGGGAAACTAGGTGAAGGGCTATGGGAATTCTCTGGACTCTATTTGCAGTTTTTTTCCTATGGGCCTAAAATTATTTCAAAATAAAAAGCTTTTTGAAATGGTGGGGTTTTTTTGCATGCAAATTAGACCTTAATAAAAGTGATTAAGTAATAAGCAGGTCCACATTTCTCAAACTGTGGCCCAGAGAGTCTGCTGTTTCTTTGAGGCGCCTGAGATAGAGAAGTGGTTAGCATGGAGAACTCCATCCTCATTTCTCTTCCCCATCCCCTACCTTAGGTCACACTTCAACTCAGACAACTCCATTTTTTTTCTGTTACATATTAATGAGTGTATCATACACACACACACACACACACACACACACACACATATATATACACATAAATATTCTTCTTATGACTTTATTCAAAAAGGGAGATATTATTGCTAAGAATTAAAAAAGTTTCTATATATATATATAATATGTGCACGCGCGTGCACACACACATACACACACACTTATTTACTTTGAGAAGGGAGAGCAGAGAGAAAGGAGGAGAGAATCCTGAGCAAGCTCTGCACTGAAAGATCATGACCTGAGCTGAAATCAAGAGTCAGACACTTAACTGACTGAGCCACCCAGGTGCCCTGGAATATATTTTCAAACATTCAATATATGTGTGTCTTTTTTTTTTTTAAAGAAGAAACCCATATTTAAGGAAAATGAAAGTGGGCAGGTGGTTTTAGAGATGTTGAGTTTGAGGTGGTAATGGACCCAGTGGTAAGCTAGCAAATGTTTACTACCTGACACTCTGGGAGAAAACCTGTAACAGGTAGCACTTGTCAATTTCCACGGTGTAAGTACTACCACCATGGCCAATCTTAGGCTACCTGGAGAAGCTGGGAAGAGAGCTTGGCTTTTGTGAGCTAGGGCAAGCTGTCTCCATGCACTCCTGGGTATGGCTGGGGAAGGGGGCAGGACTCATTATATTGATAAATGGGACAGAGGATCTCACAAGCATTTGGAGATGGAAGAGGCCTCTTTACCTGTGTGATAAAATCCTTAGAAGAATTAAGATGTTGCCATCACAGAAGAGCAAAGACTGGGAAGAGAAGAGCCACAGTTTGCCCTCAGATCGTGTGAGCTACAGACTTCCAGGTCACCCATGTCACCTGAGCCCACCTGGAAGAATAATGTGCCAGGGAAGAGTGTTGCTTGCACATGCTGAACATCTCACTGGCAGCATGTGGTAAAGGCCCAAGGGGCAGTCAGACCATGGAGAGGGCTCTACTCCTTGAGCCACCAGGAATGAAGGGAAGACTTTTTTTTTAATGGGTTTTGAGAAATATAGGGATATTCAGCTCCCATAAGCCCTCTGTAGACCTAATGACTGCATTGTATTTTCTATTTTGACTTCTTTCTCTGTAACTTTGGGTTTTGAGGTTAGTAAGGATGTAGCACAGCCCTGTCTTTGCAGTAAGAGAGAATATGCTACACAGAGGAAGAATTACACGAACCTTGTCACTTGGGAGTCTTGGGGAAAGGTGTCCTAACTTGGTGTCACAACACCTGTTGTAGTAGGCAGTTACATATGCTTTCTTTAGCTGCCAAGCTGAATTTGTCTTTTCTTTCTTTCTTTTTTTTTTTTTTAACACACTGGCTACTACAGCAACATTTTTACACTCCAGCTAAAAACAATGCCTCCTTCACAATGTGACATAATTACTTAGGGTTTGTCGGAAGAAAACCCACACTTATTAAGCGGCTTAACTCAATGGTGAAATTATTCAGCTGACTCTGAATTCTATACCAATTTGGGTGACAGGGGCGGGGGAGAGGACAATTTAATAAGACAAACCAATTATTAACACCATGACCAATTTTCCCACTAGAACGCTTTGCCAGTAAAGAAGTTTTATTTTTGGATTTTCTTGATGCCTAAGGCACACAGTAAGGGTATGAGTAACAGGTAACTTTTGATACCCACAGTGTATCTTGTGTGACTCTGGGACTGTCAGCATTTACTCAGCATGGGTTGCTGAAATTCTTGTGGTGTATTTGCCATACAGAGGAGAGGGGTCCTTTACAATGCAGAGCAGTTTATAATCTATACCAGTCATTTACAGGGCGACTTTGGGGGGCTTCTTTTCCCCATGATAAAATAAAGAAACTGGCTTGATGATATCCTTTCATACACTAGAGATCTTTATTTTATAAATAAAGGCTGACTGAAGAGAGACAGGATGTTCCCAGTGGGGGTGGAGCAAATTTCCAGTGCCACCGCAGGAGAAGTGGGTCTCCTGAAATCTTTCCAGACCGCTGGTTTTTAGAATACTGCATGGAGCAATCTGGCAAGTATCTACTGTCTGAGGTTATCCATGTGTCTATTTCTCTTTCCCATTATTGGAACAAATGGAAGAAGAATTATGGCCACTCTTGAACATGAACCCAATAGACTGGAACTGGATGACAGAATTTCTCATCTATGAAAAAATCCTTGGTCTCAGTTTCCTTCATTTGGGACGTGTCAAATCATCATCAGGGGCCTCTGAAGTAATTCCCTTTTGCTCTCACCAGGCCTCACTAGGATCATGGGACATTCACTGTTATGTGTGTCCCTTTGATAGGTGGCTTATGTATAAGTAGCAAGTACACAAGTTCTTCTCCTTGGGAACAGAACAAGAATCATGGATTTTATGGTCTTTTTCAGGGATGCCAAATTCTATTTGGGGGATGTTACTGATGTCATTGGTGGCTGGCGCTGTGGCCAACTCCAGGTTGGCTATCCAAAACCACAAAGAATTAGAAAATTGTGCTCTTTTACGGAAGAGGAACAAAGGTATCTGCTTAATCCAGGCATACCTGAGAGCAGCTTTCAGTAAAACTAGACAGGGCACTTCTATGTCCTCCATCCCGGCCTCCTTCCAAATCAGAGGCTTCATGATTCATCGCTGTCTGTGTGCAGTCCTTTCTTACCTCCCTTTGGTTTCTCCACTGGACTTTCTACTCAGTTTTTTCACTTGCTAGGTCCGCTGCAAATGAGGGCATTCAGGAAGTCGAGATACACATTCAGAATTTGCTAGTGTCTATTTGAGCTCCACTTCTGGAGCTCTCGGTGTGTTACTCTGGCTGAAGGAAAGGGCAGAATGCAACTACTATTTGAGGTCCTCCTGCTACCTGTAAGGTATCCCATTAGAGGTTTTGCATGGTTTCCTGTTTAGGGTTAAAGGCTACTCCCTGAAATAGACATTATCAGCAAGCACCATTTTACAGATAAGGAAACTGAGGCTTGGTGAGATTATGTAACTTGCACGATGACCTAGAGTCAGGACATGACTTCTAAGTGATTTCTGCTCTCACAGCATTTCCTCTCCTCTACCCTTCTTCTCCTCCCCAAACTTTGCTAGAAGCATATCTAGAGTAGAAGTGTCCAAGAGAAATATAATGTGAGGTATATATACAATTTATTTACTTATATTTTCTAGGATTTTTTTAATGTTTATTTATTTTTGAGAGAGAGAGAGAACACAGGGAGGGGCAGAGAAAGGGAGACAGAGAACCCCAAGCAGGCTCTCTGCTGCCAGCACAGAGCCCAATGTGGGACTTGAATTCACAAACCATGAGATCATGACCTGAGCCAAATCAAGAGTCAGATGTTTAACCGACTGAGCCACCCAGGTGCCCCAAATCCTTCCAGGCTGAGATAATCCTTGCAATCTAAATTTTTCTGCTTTTGAAGTAAAATGTTTAGTTAAAAAAAAAGTAAGAAGAAACAAGTGAAAAGAATGTTAATATGTTGTATTTAACTGAATGTACTCACATATTATTTCAGTATGTAATTTGAATACTGAACATATGTAATTTGAATAGCAATATAAAAATACTCATGTGATATGTTACATTCTTCTTTTTCACCCTAAGGGTTTAATAGCTGATGTGTGGTCTACACTTAACAGCACATCTCAGTTTGGACTTGCACTTGGTGAACTCATGTGGCATGGTGGCTGCCATGCTGGACGGTGCACAGAGAATGCCCTATTTCCCATCTCTGGCTTATTCCTTCTTAAATCACAGTGCTGTTGGCCCCATTCCTCTTACTTTGCACTTGACATCTCAGATTCACTCTCTGTGTTTTCTGAATCACTTCCTTCCTTTCCTGTGCTCTGCCTACTGGCTACTGGCTGCATTCTGCTATTCTCATGTTGCCCACCCGCCTGCACAGTCTTCTACAAAGTCACCCAAACATGCATAGGCTTGTGTGGCTCCCTGAGTACCTCTTCTTTGTACCTGAGTATTTTATTATATTTCCAAGGTGTACATCATTAGAAGCCTTCTAAGGCAGACTTGTCCAATCCAAGCAACCATTCATGCCTCTGTCTTGGGGGCTTCACAGCATCATTTACAGGACCTGAGGTTGCCATTACACAGTCAGCATCAATGCTCATAAATAGTTTTATCAACATTAGTTTCACACACGCCATTAGTCATTCTGTTATTAAATATTTACTTAGTACCCACAATGTCAAAGACACATTCTGAGGGGCTGACAGAGAAGTAAGGATTATTCCCATCTGGACTCCAGCCTCTTGAAGTTTACACAGCTGTGTTATAGAGAGGCTGTTCTACCCTTTGATGCACAAGATTTTACATTTTCTGAGCTGAATGTCTCCCTGTCACCATGAAAGTCACCTTACTTTCCTGTGATGCCACAAGTTACCTTATGGGAACTGTAATCTACATACCATCTCCCCATAGCTTTTAAGGTGTTCTGTCAATACCACCCAACATACACACAGGTGCATGCATGTACACACAGGTGAACACACAGGTACATCGGCTGCCTGTTTGACAGAAACAGGTGAACACACAGGTGCACAATCAGGTACATGGGCTGCCTGTTTGCCATAAATTGTGTTTTGGCAGAATAACTTTATAGATATTAGAAGAAGGAAGGGGGGAAGTGAGGGAAAAAGGAAGAAAGTTAGGTAGGTAAAGGCAAGCCAGTATGGGACCTTTGAAAACTTTGATATTGTACCACTTGGCATTTGCCTACCATACTGCACATGACAAATTCCTGCTTACTGGGATCTATGGACCTTGGCAGGAAGCAAGATGACATGATGACACAGGTGTAGGCTGTCATCTAATCCTGTCCATTTTTTTTTATTTTCAGAGAGAAAGAGTGCAAGCAGGGAATAGGGGGCAGAGAGAATCTTAAGCAGGCTCCATGTTCAGCGTAGAGACCAACACAGGGCTCGATCTCACCACCCTGAACCATGACCAGAGCTGAAATCAAGAGTTGGATGCTCAACCAACTGAGCCACCCAGGCACCCCTAATCATGTCCATTCTCATAGAAGCTGACACTCAAGGGAGCTGGGGACGGGGTCTCCACATTAGTTGAAACTACAGGCCAAGGAAAGTGGAGGCAGCTGAGAAAATCAAAATAGGGAGTTTCAAGAGGAGGCAGAAAGAAGAAAACCTGATATTTTGAAATGTTTAACCTCAAAGTAAAAAGTAAATGGCATCAGCTGAAATCGGATTCATATAATTTCATAATGAAATTATATTCACCCCTTGCTGCAGCCCACAGATCCAGCTGGTAAGCAGTGTAGGAATGGTTCCTGTCAGGACATAGAATAACAGAAGGAAATGTCATCACTGGGGGGAAGTAGAAATACAGCCTCAATTTTCCTAAACTAAGGAGATGGCCACAGTGAGGGGCAGCTATTCTCTAACAACCTGGATGAGATGATTTGCTGTCAGAATGAAGTCCAAGTCAGTAGAATGCCACTGTTGGTCTCTCCCCGGGTTGGGAGGCAGGTGTGTAGACAGCAACAGAACAGGGATAAGTTTTACTTTACAGGCATCAAGGGGACCTGGTCTGTCTGTGAGTATTTGAGGACATGGAAGAAGAGCTGTTCATGTCTGTCTTCTCTTCTACTGAAGGGAGAGGCTTGGAAGCACCAGCTTACCCTTCTATTCCTGGCTGAAGCCTGAGAACAGACTGTCCCAACTGTCTTTCATGGAGAGAGGAATATTCCCAAAATGCACTAACAATGAGACATTTGAAGAGAGAAAAAAAAAAAGTTTCCATTAAGGTAGATCTTGAAGGAAACAGAAATTTTTGGGGTGAGAGGGAACTAAATCAAAAATACACGACTATAAGCAACCAAAGAAGTGAGCGACTTCTTGCACAGTCAGCAAAGTCAACCTTTGGGGTTTTGTTTTCATTTTATTTTTTTAATATTTTGGCTTTTGAGAGATTTTGATGTAACCGGTGCCCCGAAAATGGGTCAAGCATCTGAGGTCAGGCTATCTGGTTCTCTAGGGAGTGAAGGGGAGGAGGAAAGATAGGAATGAAGCTGTCTCTTGGAATTGATTCTAGGACTCTTTAGGAGGAAAGTAGAGAGTGCATCCCACAGGGTGGGTGATGAGCAGGAGAAAAGCCTTACGCTGGAGAGCTTTGGTCCCCAGGAGTCAAAGGAGCAGGGCATTCCCTCGCTAACCACACCATTCCTCCAATATGGGGCAGTATGGGGTCTTTAAAGGGGGCTGGAAGGACACAGCACATGAGAAATAAATAAGACTCATGACCTGCCACTGCAATTCCACCAAGGAATTTATTGTTCTATGCCCATCATAAAGGCAATGGAGGGTCAAACAGATGTGGGGGGAGAAGCAGGAATGATAATTAGTTTTAAAATAATGCCACTTCTGTTTTAATTTTTGGAGATTTCATTACACATGCAGACAGTGGTTTCAACACCCTCTAGATTTCTTGAAATCTTCTTATCCAAAGGTCTTGTTTTCCATCCCACCTCAGACACTCACTTCTAATAATCATACCACAGTAGACCCTGTCATTATTAATGCCTACAGCCCCTGCCTCAATCTCAAATTCATGCCTTCCATTCTGATCACTGCTTCCTGCCTTTCCAGTGTATTCCATCTAACATCACACATCCCTCAATCCTTTTCTTCCAAATAGAGCCTCCATCTTGAAACCATGGCAACCAAGGAGAAGCAATGCCAAGCAGAAAGATGGAAGGGTCTTGGCACACTAATGACACTGGAAAGGCATTGCATGAGCCCTCAAAATGACTCCTCTGAACCTTTTTCCCTTGAGAAAAATAGGAACCTCTGGAACGATGCAGAGCTCATTTGGTCTGTGCCTATGTAATCCTTACCACCCCCCCGCTTCCCTTTTCTCATTTGCTCTCAGCCCTACCTCATTGCCAAGTTGGGTCAGATTTACTTACCATTCCTGCCTTTATTCTAATTTGCTCTTAATTACTGCCTCTTTTTCACTTTTTCAATATAGCTCCTAAATTGGTCACAACTTTGAAGGCACTTCCTCTCTCAACCAGACTTAGTGATCACCTCTCTACATGGTATAATAGAAGGCCAAGGACTAAATCTCTTTGTGTAAAGACAAAAGGAAAATAATATTAGCCAAGAACCTAATTTCATTCCAACATCATGCTGCTAGTCTTTGACTTAAGTTCATAATAATAAGTAGAAATGCATTTTCCATTTTCCTTGTGCATTATACACACACACACACACACACACACACACACAAATCCCATTTTTCTCTAGTAGTGATTGTGTTGCTACATAAGAGGGTAGAATTCCTTTCAATTGCCAGTTGTTCATTTGTTTCATTGCATGAACTTAGGAAAGTCTTTGGAAACTGCTGCTAGCGAGTCCCTCTCACCAGATCTTTCTTTTCCCTTCCTCTTTACGAGAAATGTCAAGTCTTACAAGACACAACAGAACTTAACTCAGTGATACTATGTCTGTTTTGGGGGTTCTCAAATGGCACGTTAGCAGAACAAAGATTTTCTGATCTAAAAATTTTTTTATTCTGTTACTTTTTAAAGAGCCAAAAAGATATATATAATTTTCTTTTATATATGTAAATAAAAAATATACTAGACAAATTAAAAGTGAGAAATAGAAATTGCTACAATTCTTAAGTTCCATCTGCAACAGCCTGACAAAAGTAACTTTCAGAAATTTGTCAAGGCTAAGTTTAGCAAATGCCATCCTGGCAACTCAAAGCTTTCATTTGTATTTCTCTCAAACACACCTTTCCTGATAAGAAGGCCTGACATTACTGATAAATTTCTAATGATGAATGACACAAAATTTCCAAGGTCATTATTTATAGGGGTTAGGGTATGTGAAAACAAAAACTTATATTAGAGGCCAGGTTTTCTAGTTTGTGACAAACATGCTCCCAGTAAACACAGGGAATGTTCTAGATATGCAACACCAGGTAAGGATGAGCACAAACAAATCAGAGCAGTTGGTGACCCAATCAGAGCTGAGAAGGGCTGAATGTCAACATGACTTGTTGGCCAGGACCACATTCTTTTATGTCAGGTCCACTTTCTTTCATGCACAGGGCCTGAATTTGTCTGCATGGTAACTGAAAAAAAAAAACACATGTCAATTCAGAGGAGAAAAGAATGGGGTCAGAAGAAGAATTTTACCATGACTAAAACTGGCTGAGTGTTTTTGATATTCTGGGGGCAAAAAGCCTTAACTGCACATGGCTCCCAATACTTGGTTATCTTGCTAAACTTCGCAGTGCTAAAGGTGTTCTGCTTTCTGAGCTGTGTCCAAAGGAGACTTGTCTAATTAGGGAGAGGACAGAGCTCCAACCAGGGCTGCCGGTTATTGGAAATCATGCATCTTCTCTTGCCCTGGCTCTGGGACACCATCAAAGGAACTGCAATTTCAGCATCTGTATGTGAGCTCAGCTCAGGGCAAGGGCGGGGAAGTGAGTGAGGGAGTTGTTTTTGGCCTGGTCACTCACCCAGCTGCTGCTGAGCTAAGCATGCACATATCTTGAGTGGAAGAAGAAGGGGGTGTATAGCAGCAGCCATGTCCATGCAGTCACCCGTGAGATCCCCGCATTCACCTCACTTCATTCATATTTTTTTTTAGAATAGCCTTATTGTGTTATAATTTACATGCCATAAAATTCACCCATTGTAACTGTACAGTTTGATGATTTTTAACACATTTTTGGAACCGTGCAACCATCACCACTGTCCAGTTTTAGGACACTTCCACTCCCCTCCCCCACAGAGAAGCCCCCCCCCATGTCCATCTGCAGTCATTCCTCACTTCCACCCCCACCTACAGGTAACCAGTGATCTTCCATCTCTCTAGAAGCCTCACACACCTGGAATCATATAGCATCGAGCCCTTTGTACCAGCTCAATGCCTGTGGGGCATCCATGATGTGTCCTGGGGATGGCCTGAGGGGTGACACTGACATGGTCCCTACCCACGTGGAGACAGAGACTAGCAGGAAGAGAAATGTTAATCGAACAATCCCATAAATAGATGTATAATGGCACATTGTGATAACAGCCATCACAGGAAAGGTATAGAGTGCTACTAGTACATGCTAACAGGGGAGGTCATCTGATCTTTGTCAGAAGAGGCTACATACAGAGAGGAGGTGACCACTCTGCTGAGACTGTAGGAAGGTGCAATAGTTAACCTTCCAAGGAGAGAACGGATGTCTGAAGAAGTGGAAGAAGGTCAGAGTTTTTGGGAACACACCATGGGGTACAGTGGATGGCTGATTAAGGAAGGACCCGGGGGGGCTGCTGGCCTCAGCTGGATCCCATGGAAGACTTTTCCATGGTATGAATGGCACTAGAGAACTGTCCATCCTGGAGGCAAGGTGACTACAGAGGTCTAGGCAAGACCCCATGGGTTAATGGGTGGAAGAGATGGACATAAACAGAGCTGAGTGCCACTGCTTCTTACTGTAATGCTACAACACAGATTCTGATTCAGTAGATGTGGGACAGGGCCAGAGATTCTGCATTCTATCCAGTGCTCAGGTGACACCCATATTGGTGGTCCACAGACAAAGCTTTGGGTGGCCAGGACTTAGAGCAGGTCAGGTGGTGATTTCATCAAAGAGACAGTACCAGCTTTCCAGGCTCTGCAGAGCTGAAGGGGAAGCTCCACTTCTCAGAGAATGAACAGGCTGCAAAGGGATCAGTTTGGGAGGCACGGCCGGGATTTACTCCCATGGACAGATGGCTTGATGTACTGTGTGACTATGTGGAGAATCAGGATTTCCAAATTGGAAAAGACCATAAAAATCACTAGTCTGCCATCCAGGAAAATGAAGGCAAACTATGCTCTCTGGGTCTCAGTCTCCATGGAGCTGCCTTTTGGGGGACTGGAGTTGGGTAGGGATGGAGGAGTGACAGGATGTGGGGAGGAGGGCTTTGGTCCCTCCAGCCAACTTCAGTGACACAGCTCTATTTTACACAGTGATGAGATTTGGTTTATAACCTACTGCTAAATAAATAAATAAATAAATAAATAAATAAATAAATAAATAAATAAATAAATAAAAAGTAAGNCTTTTCTCAGATCTCATAATCTTGGTTCCAGGTTCCTGCACAAGCTCAGGGGTGTAGGGAGGGTGTGGTTAAGGATTCCTCACCAGCCACAAAATGCTCCTCCCAGCCACATCTTGGGGAAGAGAGAGGGTAAGAAAGCCAGCTACCTGTTTCGTGGGTTTGAGAGAATGGGATTTACTTCCAAGAAAATGAAAGCATCCTGCTCATCCATCATTTGTGTCAGCAAAAGTGAAGGTAACACTTAACCAGTCCTTTGTCTCCTCCAGGAACGCAAAAAAGTGATGGCTCCGAACTGGTATTGCATTCTGCTTCAGCAGTGCAGAAATACTCCAGACATCCTCCAGTGGGGAGCAGGTGGCCTTGTGAATACATGGAGGGATAGGGAGGTGACAAAGTATCTCCAACCTTGTCTCAGGGGACCTGCTAATAACATCACTGTCTTCCCAGGGCCAGAAAGTGTGGCTGACCTAGATGTTTGATTCCTTTTGACTCCACATGGGAGCAAGAGTCAGAAAAGAGAAGCCCTTTCATCTGGCCTTAATTAAACACAATCTGCATAGAGGGGACAGCTCTGTACAAGCATGGAAGCAAAGCCAGCCAACTCCAGGGAGACCGTCTCTGACAGCAGGAGTTGAGCATTCACACATGCCTGTCATCTGCAGGGAAACTGGGAATTCCATTCCTCCAGACCTGGTCTGCCCTTACTGTCTGAACCGCTCACTAACTCATATGCATTCTTACAGAATTTAATAATTTTATGTTATTATGTATTGTATTCCCACCTACATTTCCTCTAAATGTTTATTTATTTAGAGAGGGAGGAGGGGCAGAGAGATGGAGAGAGAGAATCCCAAGCAGGCTACGTGGTGTTAGCACAGAGCCAGACGCAGGGCTCCATCTCATGAACAGTGAGATCAGGACTTGAGTCAAAACCAAGAATTGGATGCTTAACCCACTGAGTCACACAGGTGCCCCTTGCCACCTGTGTTTAAGCATTCTGAGCTAATACCACTTCTTATATTCCCCCCCTTCTCTTCACCACTTTGAGCCCAGTTAGTATATAAGGCATACCAAATCAGTGGGATTGTTTTTAAACCTCATGGGGTCTCTCTTATACTAAGATATTTTTAATTATGATTTTTTTAAATTCTGAATTTAATTATGACTATTATGGGCCTGAGTGCCATACAGATGCATTCTTATTAATCCTTGGATCTGGTGGTAGGAGGAAGCATCCCCAGCTCCTTCCCATACCTCTGTGCCCTCCCCATTTCTATCACTATCTCCTGCAACAAAGCTAATCTGAAGTAAGAGTTCAAGTTTCTGGTGCGCATGCACTACTAGTGGGGAGGTTGTTTCAGAATGACCTGCACGTGTGCCTGTTTTCCTTCTGTTCCACATGGGTAGCCAAGTCCATTTTGGAAACTGTACCATCTTAGTTGTGGCGGGGAGAGAGAAGGAAGCTGCACTTGAACCTCGGGCTGGCATGTATAAATCCAGCAAACTTTATCAGAGTTCTGCACTGCTATTATCCTTGGCTAAGAAATGCCCTAAACAGGAGGAGCAGGTGTTAGATTATGATTATCAACCTTCTGTCTCACGGCCTTTAGCCTCCTGAATTTTAGTCTGTTATAAGAATAGTGTCCCACGGGCAGGATTCCCCTGGCACATTTAGGCACAAGCACTAGAATTTCAAGTGTCCCTTTTAATGCTTATAGTGTTGTTGTTTTTTTTCTTTCAAGCCCCCCTTGATGTTATTGCATCTTGATGCTATTGTCAAGGCTGGATGGCTGGAATCTCAGAATGAAGACAGTGAATGGGAAAATGTCCATCTTCCATGCTGTTCTATGCTTACGTCTCCACAGGAAGTTACAGCATCATGTTCCCTGGCTGGGTTTCTATAGGGGCAAGTGCAAACTGAGTACCTCTCGGAGCCCCTTGAGGAAGCGGTTCTGTGATGTCACTACTGTCCTTTGGAATTGCTTTCAGAGCCTGCTTGTCCTTTCTGACGACTTCAGTGCAGCAAAAGAGGTCCTTAGAAGGTGGTTTAATTTTGGCCAAAAACCCTCTACAGGTAAAATACATGACTTTAAGTGGATGACCAGGTAATCACATTTGTGGTTCAAATGAAGTATGAACGTAACGTCAGGACTTTGACTTTCTATGGGGACTCCTAAACTCCTAAACTCTTCACCCAACGAAGAAGAGTTCCAAAAATACTTGGGACAGGAACAACATCAGCAGAATAAATGTGTGGCATCCCTGGTTACCAATCTGAAGAGGGTACAGTTCACTTTAATCAGAACATTCTGGAATGTATGTGAAGACAAGCCTCCTTACTCATAAATTGTGCCCGAGACAGCACTGGATTTGGATGCTCAGGATTCTCCTGTGTCTTCTTGCAAAGAATAGCACAACAGACTGTCACTGGAAACCTAGTTTATTTATCTACTCAACCAGCAATTACTGTTTGCATATACCCACCAAGGACGGTGACTGGTTCTTCTTAGAACACAAAGTGCACAGTCTCATGGTCTGCGAGGACTTCCCATTGTGAGGGGGGTGGGGGAGGCTGGACTCCCCCCAAACCAGTGCTCCTGCAGGGAGGCCAATCACACAGCCTTCCTTGTATTCACCTTTGCATCCCCAGCACCAGCCACTGGCTTGGTGAACACATGGGGATTTGGAGAGAGTAAAAAGGGTCCTTGGAGAGGCCATGGAAGCTCTGCTCCCCTCCCCTACACCTTGCCTCATGCACCTCTTTCATCTGTCTGTTCCTAAGTTCTATCCTTTTATAATAAACCAGTGATCTAGGAAGTGAAATGTTTCTCTGAGTACTGTGAGTTGCTTTAGCACATTAATTGAACACAAGGAGGGGGTCCTTGGAAACTCCAATGTATAACTGGTCAATCAGAAGCACAGGAGACACTCTGGGCTTATGCATGGGGAGCGAGCGGGGGACAAGCCGTCTTGCAGGACTGAGCCCTTAAGCTGTGGATTCAGATGGTGTCTCTGGGTAGACAGTGTCAGAACTGAGTTGAATTGAGTTGAATTCTTGGATATCCTGCTGGTGTCTGAGAATTGCTGGGTGTTGTGTTGGAGCCCCCATCCCCTGGCTTCCACCTACTTATTGGAACTGAGTCTAGGAACCTAAATGAGCCCCAAACTCAGATTTTACCCAGTCGCCAACATTCACCTTGCAGTTATAAGGAACATCAACAATAGGAAGAGTCAAATGTTTGCAGCTTTGAAAACAAAACAAGGGTGCTTTCACCTAGAAGTACTGGTCCTGGGTTCCAACCAGGTTACCATCTCTGATGCAGGAATCTTAGCCTGACATTTGCATTCTTGGTTAAGAGGAAGCCTGAAAACAGGAGGCTTCATTTGCAAAAAAGTGCCCAGTGGCTTATCCTGATCTCAAACAGAGTGACTACTCACTCACATACTTGCAGTACTGAATAAATACATACGTGCACAATTTCCCAACTTCACAAGCTCTGGGATTTCGGCACAGACTGGAGTGCAGTTCTCACATGGGCCTCACCATTCAGCACCCAGCTTGGGTGTGCCTCCTGGGGCACCACCTCGAAACCCTGCCCCCATCTTCCCTTCTGATGCCACCTGCCAGCCTTGCTGCAGGTCCACACAGTTGGGTGGATGCTTTGTGCATATGATCCCTTGGGTTCTCATTTGGAGTTCCTCCTGGCTGGGAACCCTGCCAGACGGCAAACTCTTGCTGGGCAGGACCGGAAGTTTTTCCTCATGCTGTCCCTGCTCCCCACCCACCCAAACCCCCTGCCCTCATTCAGGCCTGGTAGCCTGTCTATAGTAGGAGCATCATGATGTATGTTGACTATTTTGTTGCAGCCATGGAGTTGCAAACCAGGGGAACATGAGAGGAGAGGGACCCATGTGGGACTGATGGCACACAGCTCCTGTTCCATAGGCCTCCCTAGAAATGATAAGAAATGAGACCCTGCGTCCCAAGACGAGATGGGAGGAGTCTGTGATTCCATTTGGGGGAGGAGAGGAGGCCCCATGTCTCTGGATCACACCTCCAAATACTGTTCCTACAGGGGCTGTCCTAACCTCGGGATACGCACCTCATAGTGCTTGTGAATGAAAATTTTATCTTGACAGCAGGAAGGAAGTGAGAAAGATAAAGGAAGGAAAGAGCTGGGTACAGCAGGGGCCCCATTTCCCAAAGAACAAAATGTGTATAGGGGTGGAGGAGCATTAGGGCAGCACCAACGTCTTCTAGAAATGCCACCTTGGTGCACTGCCATCATCGCCATTAGTACTATGATTATCTTGCACACAAGCCATTCTTTTACATCCAAAAGATTTCCACTTGTGGGGATGAGCACTGGGTGTTATATGGAAACCAACCTGACAATAAACTATTTAAAAAGCAAAAAAGATTTCCATCATAGATTTAGCCAAAAAGTGCATTGTGTTGAAAGGCTTAAGCAGAATACGTTCACTACAAAGAAAGAATAGAGTAAAAATCTGCCATAAAATCAGGATGTGAGTTGTAGGTGTGGGTATTTCTTCAAGCAGCTGGAGTTCAAGCCTTCAGTGTCTCAGTTTCTCACTACGGATGGTTTGGCGGCGTTTTCCCATTAAGAAGCAGGGACCGGGCACAGGGAGAATATCGGTACTAAATCATCTGGAATTTTAAAATTACTTCACCGTTTATACATTTCAAATACATCTGCTGTGGCAGTGTTATTCAGATAGATTTTCTTTTTGTGAACACTTGTCATTAATCTCTGGTGATTGTAACAAATGAGTTAGGACCACGCTGTAAAAGGAAGGGAGATGGAAGATGTTTTTTCCCCTCAGCTTCATTTTCCATTTGTGAAAATAATTTTGGAAATAAGGCCATTCCCGCAGCCCTGATGTAGAAGCAGAATGTCAGGAAATCCGCTTCGCCAGTCTTCATCCAACATTAACCACCCACTCGTAACACATGTGATGTTTACTCCTCACTTTGGCGCTGGCTTCAACCCTCCCATACTGTTTGGAATGTACGATGTGGAGGAGTTGGTGTTACCGGCCTCTGAGAACCTTCTGGTTTCATATTTGTGTAAAGTAACAGCTTTCGCGTCTTCAAGGCAGATAACAGAATTCGTTTGCATTGAAAATGGGCACTTAGGCAGAGACAACTGTGTGGAAGGTTTCAGGTTTCGTCTGGGTTCTTCCGGTTGTGCCAGAGTGGGACCCGTGCTAGGAGCAGCAACCAAGTCCCCTGTTCTCCTCTTTAGGGCAGAAAGGTCCTTCCATAAAAAGGAAAGTTCTGGAGTCTGGGGCACCCTGGTTCCAGTTCTAGCTCTGTGCTAAACATATTCCCTGAATGACACTGGAGAGGTTGTCTGTCCTCTCTGATCCTTGGTTCTTCATCTGTACTGATGGGACAGACTATATGTTATACGGTATACACCACACTCCAGGCAGCTACCGAGAGCTTTGCCGGGCAGAGGGCGTCTCTGAGCTCTGGTGTGGCTACAGCCACCATTTCACTAATGACTCAAGGGTTCTGATTTTATGTTTCCTTTCTTTATTGAAATGGAAATATCTGATTAAACAGCTAAATAGATTTTTATACAACGAATACACTTATAATCACCAGTCCAATCAAGAAACAACAGACTACAACTAGCACCCCAAAACTCCACCTTGCAGTCACTAACCCTAAGGCCAACCATTATTCTGACTTCTGTTTCTGTTCTTTACGTGGAATCATACAGTCCATACTCTTTTGCGTCTGGCTTAATACTGAGCTTGTGAACGTATAGGAGGATTAGGAGGAACTTGACGGAGGAACAAGGGGGAGAAGAAGGGCGGAAATGGTGGGGGNGAGCTTGTGAGATTTGACCTCACTGTTGTGAGCACTTTATAGATCAGTATTGATCATTACCACTGCATTGAAGTGTTCCGTTGTGTGAACACAACAGGGTTTATTTATCTCTTCCATTACACATGGGCATTTGGGTAGCTTCCACCATTTGCCTATTAGAAACAAGTGTTTCCACGGACATTCTAAGTATGTTTGGTGCACACATACTGTACATTTCTGTCGCTAACACAGGAGTGGGATGGCTGGGTCACAGAGCAACACCATGTTGCTGTTCAGCTTCAATAACTACTGCCAACGAGTTTCACAAAGTGACTGCATCAATTTATATTCCCATCAGTGGCAAATGAGAGTTCCAGTGGCTCCACATCCTTGTCGACACCTGGAATGCTCGTCTTTCATTTCGGCCTTGCCAGTCGATGTGGAGGGCACTGTATTGTGTTTTAATTCGCCTTTCCCTGATGAATGGTGAACTGAGCCACTTTTCATACGTCTGCTAGCCATGTGAATTTCCTCTTCTATGAAAAAGCTTGTTCGAGCCTTTTGTGCCTTTCCTTCTATGGCGTTTCTGTCTTTTTCTTATTGATATGTAACAGATTATTTTTTTACATATTTTGTGTATGTATCCTTTGACAGATGGAGAGATATAGATACAGATACAGAAACTGTTGTGATTTGAAAATACCAGGAGGCTTGAGAATGTGCCACTGGGTAAAGAGGTATAAAAGGGAAATAAGAGACAAGCCTGGGAAGGGCCATTGATAGGAGTGAAGGATGGGAAATGAGGTTGGAACTGGATCCTCTACTTCGAACCAAACTTCTGAGCCTAGAGAACATGAACATGTTGAGGAGTAAGAGCAATGATAGTTTAAGAAGTCTCTTCAACTTGGTATTTTTTTGTCCATGGTTAATGAAATTCTTGCTACTAAAGTAGGCATGTGACAAGAAAAAAAATCTCTTTGAAAATGCCAGGCAAGAAGGGAAAGGACATAAAAGGAATTGGACAGAAAAGTGAAGACATGCAGAGTCAGATGAGAAATTAGAAACCTAGAAAATCTGGTATGATCTACAAACTACAGTGTCCCTAATCCAGCCAAAAAAGAGTATACAACTGTGCCGAGCACATGTCACACTTCCTGAGCAGCCCTGTCTTTCAGGGACTGTCTACAAGGATGCTCTGAAAAGGGAGAAGAACAAAGGAGAAATGGCCTTCTTGTACAAAAGGTCCAATTTTTATGAGAGTGCCTCATCATTATGAAATGAAGGAATCTGGAGTGTACTGACTAAAGACAGAGACCCAGTTTCAAAATTTACAATGTAAATGAAAATATTGTTAACTCTCAATTTTGCATTAATGGAGAGGAACATTAACACAGACAATCTCAAATGCTTTGTATTTGGCTCTTGAATGTGTTTTGGTACTGGCACGTGAATTCAGGTGTCCAAATGCTTCAAATAAAATGACGATCTTGCCTGATACACTTCTGATTTTTGCTCCTTGCTCCTGCTCTCTGTTCCCTGCTGAGGAAGGCCAGGGTCATCTCTCTACTAACAGCCACTGAGGACTTGGTGAATTCCAACACCATGCAGTGCTTCCTAGACATCTACCCATCGTGACCTCATGACACAGGTACTACCCTTCTTATGTTAGAAGACGGAAAACTCACTTTAGGGAGTGAGTTTTCCCTAAGGTGCTGGCCCGTGAGGCTAGGGGTGGAATTCCAACACAGGCCTCTTTGATGTCAGAGCCCACATTCCCGATGCTGTGCAGTCCTGTCCCTCTAACTAACACCATGGCATGGCCTGAAATGATGGACCCTCTTGCAGTAAAATGCATGGTCCACACTGGCCTCCTGCTGCAAGTGCAAGGAGGCAGTGGCTGCATTCCTGAGGGTGCTTATTCAGAGTAGTTATGTTCTTGATCATCACCATGAATGCTGAATTCATGAATACTAAACCATTCCTCATAGACAAAATAGAGGGTTAGGTTCCTGTGAGCCCCACGTCACACCATTTTCATCAAATGATTAATACATAACCTTGTTTTACGTTTCTGTTTCTGTTTAAAAACACCTCATTGAATCCATACTGTCAAGTTATTAACATCAGACTCAACAGACAACAACACTATAACTCACGCCCGAATGAAGCTTATCTAACACACATGGTTTCTCCCTAAGGTACATCAGAGCCTTCACATGCTTAGGAACACTAGACAGAACTTCAGCATTGTGCTTGGAGGCAGTTTTAAACAGCAAAATCGCCAACAAAAAGCACAAAAATGCAAAAAGCCTGGCACTAAGCACACTGTGAAGAGGATGCTTGGTGACAGCATCAGCCGAAATAAGAAGGCAGAGCATTGCCTGGTTCAACCTCGGCTGAGAACATGCATGTGGAGTCACCACTCTTTGCATGTCTGTGAGTGTGAATATTGATTTGGTGGTTACAAATAAATCTTAGCAGGTAGGTGAATATGAATATGCAAACACAGAATCTGTGAATCATGAGAATTAACCATATATTTGTTGACTGATGGGTGTAGGCTAAAGAAACTTCCTTATTCTACATAGGAGTGAAATCATATGATATCTGTCTCTCTCTGACTTATTTTGCCTAGCATAATACACTCTAGTTCCATCCACACTGTTGCAAATGGCAAGGTTTCATTATTTTTCACTCTTATGTGGAATTTGAGAAATCTAACAAATGAACATAGGGGAAGGGAAGGAAAAATAAGATAACAACAGAGAGGGAGGCAAACCAAAAGAGATTCTTAAATACAGAGAACAAACTGAGGGGTTGCTGGAGGGGCAGTGGGTGGGAGGATGGGTTAAATGGGCAATGGGCATGAAGGAGGGCACTCTTCAGGATGAGCACTGGGTGTCATATGTAAGACATGAGTCACTGGGTTCTACTCCTGAAGCCAAGACTACACTGTATGTTAACTAACTTGAATTTAAATTTAAAAAAAATTTTCTTTATTAAGTGCTATGAGCTACAACAAACAATGATCTCATGTAAGTACTGAACTAATCAGTCATGGCTATACTCTTCAGCCTGCTACAGATGATGAACAGAAAACTTTCTTCCAAAGCATAAAGACTGCTGAGAACAGCTGTGCAATCTGTGCACTGCACAAGCACTTCAGTTGAGGGTGTATGGGCTCCTATCCTCCACTCTGTGGTTAATCATGCCCTGTTTGGGTCGTTTCACTAGGGAAGAGGTACTATTTTCTCAGTGGCTTTTTGTCATTCATCCAGAGGTACCATATGTACTGCTGTGCTCTCCCCGCATGATTTTCTACAAACTTCTCTGAAAGTCTATGAGCTTGGTAGGGGCAGCCAGCCACCTACTCGTTTTACTACTAGATGTCAAATGGCTTGTCCAGGGATATTCCAAGAGTCACTCTTCTGGTCCATATGTTACTTTTGAGGCTGACAAAGCAAGGATTCCTCTGAGCAGTGGCTACCTGTGTAGTGTTTCCCTTAGTCAACAGGAAGTACCAGGGGAGGGCCAAGGTTACAACCAGCCAAATCAATCTGGGAGTTCACTCTGGATAACTCCATGCCTCCAACATGATGAAGAATCCCAGGGTAATGAACTGCTGAGGCTAGCACATGGTAAAGTCTCTTACTGACCAACTTCCATCCTGGCCTGTGATAAAATAAAAATCCAGGGGCGCCTCGGTGGCTCAGTTGGTTAAGTATCTGATGTTAGCTCAGGACATGATCTCACAGTTCATGAGTTTGAGCCCCACGTCAGGCTCTGCACTGACAGTGTGGAGAATTTTTGGGATTCTCTCTCTCCTCTCCCTCTTCCCCTCCCTAACTTGCACACTGTCTGCGTGTGTGTCTCTCTCTCAAAAATAAATAAATATAAAAAAATTTTAAATCTGCCCACCAGCAACCAAATTAACAATGATTCCAACAGAATTCTGACATTTCCACACAGACCAGCAGATTTTAAGCAATGTGTCTGACAGCACACGGATAAAACTGAACCCCAAACCCCATATAATCACCATCCTACCTACTGGGATCCAGCCACCCCTTCTTTCTCTATCCCTCAGAATCACATGCCCCACAGCTAACTTCCTCCTTTGAGAGAGGTTCCCAAAGCTCCTCTGGGCATGTTCTCCCTTGCTGCAGCATGCTAAAACAATCTAAATTTGTACTCCAAGTGACCAAAGAGGCATTCCTGGACATTTCTGATTGGTGGCCTTTGCCTGAGAATCCTAGTGTATCAGGAAAGAGAAGTTTAGATTCACCTCCAGCGGGTATGGAGGAGTGGACTAGAAGGTAGTTTTAGTCTTGTGTAATTGTCATCAGCAGCCCCTCACCCTCTGGCACACAAAATATACATGTCATCTAGGTCTGAAACTCTTTTTCTTTGTTATACGTCCACAGCTTCAACAACCCCAGCCTTGTCCTCCCAAGAAAATCACCTCTCCAAAGACCCCAGACATTTGGAAACCTCCATTTCTCATGCTCATTTCTCCTTGGCTTAGGGTTCATGGGAGTTGACCTTGTGAGTAGCTTTGAACAACAGAATGTGGCAGTGGTGACACTGTGCCCGTGGTGAGCCTAGTGCAGCTTCTGATTGCTCTCCTGGAACCTCACCCAGCTGCCATGTAAATAAGCCCAGGGTAGCCTGATGGAGGTTGGAATATCATGCGACCCAATTGCTTTCACTGTCCCAGCTGACAGCTGGTCAAGTGACCAAGGCCAAGCTCTCTGGCTGCTGAGAGCTGACACACGAGGAAGGCCTGTTAAGATCAAAAGTACCACCCAGTTGAGCTCAGCCCAAACTGCTGACCAACAGAACCATGAGCTGAATAAATGGCTGTTGGTTTAAGCTACTAAAATGTGGAGTCATTTGTTACACAGTAAAAGGTAACTGATACATCTCCATTCTTTTGACAGCTGAGCTGAGATCAATTAATGAGCCCTGACGGCAGTTAGTTGAAGTAGGATGCTCTGCAAACTCCTATAAAATACTATGTGAAAAGGAGAGTCTTGTGGTCCATTTTTGAAAGCCCTGAACTATACTTCCCATATGGAGAGTCATGGCTCAAATTGGTATACTTAGTTTGTGAGAAATCCCACATTTAGAAAATAAGCAGATGATAACTTAGCATTTCTTAAACACTCGATTAAAGAATCCTTATTTTCCACATAATACCTATGACGACCTTCAGTAGTGTCCTGAGAAAACCGTGTGGGAGACACTGCTCTAGATCAGTAAATGAACCCTAATCTGTAGACCACAGGCCGCCTGAGAAGCCTGACTTATTGGAAGGATGGGTGGGAGCCTGGGCATGGAAGTTCAAGGAATGCTCAGTGCACTTGCTGGCTGTCAAAAAGGAGTCCCCATGCTCCAAAATAGATTGGGGATCTTTGGTTTCAGACTGCCTGGTTGCTTCACGGGCCTGTGCCTGTTGACGCCATGGGACTAGCCACAGAGATGACGTGAAGTGTCCCCTGGAAAGAGCTGAAATAAGACATGTGCTGGCTCCAGAAGGTGGACGAGCTGCTCGGCAGTAATTGCCAAAATTCTATATTTACAGAAAACTGGCACTTTGTAAATACCAAGCTGTGCTATTTATGTAGCTGTTTCTCATCAATATATGTGGGAATTCTGTAATTATCATGCGTGCTATTCAAAGGCTTCCGGAATCTCAGACAAATGAGGGTAAAAGATAGAGCCGGCTGAGCCCAGCAAACAGCATCAGTCCTGAGCTCCTGCTCTCTCACACAGTCCAGCTCTGCTCAGATGAGAGCCAAGGGCCAGGACAGGGCCCAGGCCCAAGCTGTGACCAGAATCTCACCCAGTGGGCCCTCTCCTTGGGGTGTGGATGAGGGAGTGGTGAAGACAAACCCTAGTCACCAGGGGTCTGGATATGGAGGGGTGCAAGGCCTATCCAAGCATCCTAGTCCACTTGGTGCTAGGCTTGAAGCTGCGACATTACCCTGAGGGCATGGCCACAGGCTCCATGTCCACTCTCCAGGAACCCTGGCTTCTCTGGCAGCTTACAGGAATCAGGAGGTTGTTTCTGGAGCCTCATCTAGAATACAGACTGAAAACCCTGATCAGACAATGTGTCCACTGATCAAGCCTGGAGTCCCTTACAAACTTATCATTCAAGTCATTGTCATGGGAAAAAGGCTCCCTCTCTATGGTGGCTCCCACTCTGGAGCCTTATGGCTTGGGGTCAGACTCTAGCTCTACTACTCTTGAGCTATGTGCCCTGGGGAAGTTGCTTAATTTCTCTGTGCCTTAGTTTCCTCACTTGTGAAATGGAAGAAGTAGTATCTACATCATAGGAGGCAAGTCATTTAACCTCTCAGAGCCTTAACCCTCCATCAACAAAATGGGAAGAACAGTCAGGTGATAGAACAAACCATGCAAATGCCGCTTGCACTAGTTCATGTATTATAAGATGTCAGACTCCCATGAGGATTCTTATCTATCCCTCCCTGTCTCTGTTCTGCACTGCTCATTACAGAGCTTTCAGTAAACAATTCTTCATTTGATTGAGCCCAAGTTATCTACACATCCATTGGTCTAACATGACATAAGCAATTGGTTCCCTTGGACTAGTAACTTCTCCAAGCCTTGCTTTTCTCAATTATAAAATGGGGAAGTGACAGACACCTAGGAGAACCAGAGGAAAGGGTGTGAGAAGACTCCAGCATGCCTCTCCCCACATGGTAGACCCCAACCAGTGCCATGCCCCTCCTCTTTCTCTTCTTGGCTTGGGAGCAAAATGACTGGAGAGCTGTATGTGTACATTATGTATTCACACATGTTACATTTCTCTCTCTCTCTCCCACTTTCCCTTGTAAGCATCTTAGTAGGAGGTAAGACTTTTTTTTTGTTTTTTTAACTTTGGGGAAACTGATGCACCGGGACAGTGCTGGGCCCATGTGTAGCTGAAAAATGAAATGGGGGCACCATTGGCCAGTAAACCTGGTGGCTAGCACACAGTAGAGAAGCAAAAAACATCAGTGGCCTTTCCACTTGGGTCCCATCTTGGTGCCTGCAGCCTGGCACAGAAGTGATGTGCGTGCAGTGCATGGAGGAGATGGGCCACTGGCAAACCAAGTCTGGCATCATGTGGCATTTTGCCTTTGCCATTAATATTGTTTGGGGGGACAGTAGCTATTTTTCTCTATAGGAGTCCTATTCCTTATATGGAGCAACTGTGGGCCTCTGTTCTGCTCATGATGGTCATGTGACTTTATCTAACCCCAGAGCCATGAAGTTGTGCCTATTAACTCATGACAAGAAGGTACAGAGCCTCTGAGAGTGCCTGATGATACCCTGGGGCTGAAACTCTCAACAGCTACCTGGCAAATGTTAGGTGGGCGATATCAAGATTCTTGTATGTTTCCAGGCATTCCAGGCTTCTCAGAAGGGGCTATATCATGGGGGAAGTCACTCGGAAGCTTTATAGATCTCAGAGTCTTGTGGGGGGACAGGTGGACCTTGGAGTCAGACTGGACATTGAGAACATTTTTCTCATTTAAAGTTGAAGAAGACAAGATCTCAAAGGGCAAGCCACTTACTCAAGGCTACTTACTCAGTCAGGCCACTTACCACTTACTCAATAAGCTGGTTATTGGTAGCTCTGGACAGAAGGCCTCCCCACCCTTAAGCCACCATGGAAATCGACAAGCTTAAGATATTAACATCTGCACCTGGCCATACCATCTCCCCTTTGGTGAACAGGTCTAGTACTCAAAAGACAAACAGCAAGAGCTCCTAGGCACTCAACTGATTTAAAGACTTCCAAAATAGCATGGCTATCCTGTTGAAGCCCATTGAGTATGATTTCTTTGCATTTTGTTATTAGAAATATCAAAATGGAGGAAAACTAAAGTCTTTCTATATTCTACAGTGCAGTATACCCTCTTCCCTTCCCTTTTCATGCTCATCTCCATGTCAACACCATCATTAAGTCAAGTTATATGAACACATTCACAGAGAGCTTTTTCCCTCCTTTTCAACAGTTGTGTTTTTTTTTTTAATTTTAATGACGGCCGGCTAATTTGATAAGGGATGACAAGGTAAATTATCTCTTTGGTCATGCTGAGCTCTTTCTAGTTTGAACAGATTCTTCTCTGAGCTGACTTGTCTATTTACTATAGGAAGGGAGACAAGACGATGTGCTATTTTGCCATTTTTGGTATAGAAAATCTGGTTCCTTTGCTAGCAGAGCAAAAATTAGAGCAGAACTTTTAGACAGCAGCTTGTTAGTGAGTATTCACAGGCGAGCGAGGATTGAGATGTGGGTGAAAACCTGCACAAGACAGCAGTACAGTGGGTCTGAGTGCAATCAGAGGAAGGGGATATACCCAGCTACCTAAGGGGGGGGGGATGATCTTGAAATATTTGAAGAATAGGAAGAAGGTCTGTGGGGTTGAAGTGTGGTGTGTACAGCAGGTGAGGTGAGTTTGGAGGGGTCAGAAGGGCCAGAACATGCACTCCTGATCCCCACGTGTTTTTAAAGGACCCCTGGACCACTACATGGTATGTGTACCTGAAGGGGAGATCCTAGTCCAAATGAGGGATGATGGTGGCCTGGATGATGATCATGCCAGCAGAGGTAGAGAAAGGGGGCGGAATAGAGACAAAGGTTGAAGGAGGAATGGTCACAACTTGCTGATGGGTGGGGTGGGAGGGAAGGGGTCAATGCTGATTCCAGATTCCAGCCTCAGCAACGCAATGGATGGTGGTGACAATTGCCAAGGTGGCCAAACTAAGGGATAAATAAGTTACAAGGGAGAATAAAGACATTTTAAAGAATAAATGTCTTTTAAAAACTCATAGTTCCATTTCAAACTATATTCTGACTCCATGTCAACTCATGCTGAATTGCCAAGGAAAACATTAGAAACACACACACACATATATACCACCCCCACACACACGCACCTTTATTTCTCTAGAATCCTACCTTAAGTAGTTGTGCCTAATATGTTAAAAAGTATTTCCTATTGTCTTTCTAAAGTGGGAAATTGCATCCATAGACGTACATCTATGTGTGGAATGTGTCCATTCTGATGTGTTACTTGCACAGGAGCCTGGGGATAAAATTACGCACCCCACCCCCCGGCCCTGCCCGTTTCAGAAGAGAGTAATGGGTCTTGCCTCAAGCCAACTCTGTAAAACCAAAAACAGTGATGAAGTCAAATGAACTTGGGCCTGTGTCCAGGACAGGATAAGAGGGCCCAGCAAATGCCAAAACTGCTGGTCCCGTCACAGCTTCAGATGCTGAAAAGCATTACGCTAATTGCCAAAAATACATGTCTGCCTTAATCCCTGTAGTCCACAGCACAAAGGAAAAGACAGTTCTCACAAGTTCAGGAAGGGAAAAAATAGATCCTCAGGCCTCCCCCTCTGCACATAAGATGAGAACCATCAGAGTATCAATGAAGTAGCCGATAAGACAGATTCCATGATCACCTCTGGAATCTACTCATGGGCAAGGACCTAAGGACACATCAGAAGAATCAATGAAAAGCATCCCAACCAAAGACTCAAGAATGAGGGCCACACCTGCATACTTGCTTTGAGATTTCTAGGTGAAAAAGTATGTTGCCAGGAATTTATTTGCAAACAGCTCTTAAAATTGATGGGAGAAATGTGAAGAGAACCTTAGGGAAAAAACTCTCAAAGAGAGTGCTGTAGGTTGTCAAGGACACACCTCTTTCTAAGGGTAAAGAATTGAGTAAGTATACGTCACCCTGGGCCCAGTGGGGAGAGTTGATGGTTGACAGTTTATTCCAAATGTCCTCTGAACCAGCTCCTTGGGAACTGGCTCTACATTCTCCAACAAAACAGCTGGTAAACACTGAAAGGGCAAGTTATCTTTGGGGATCCCTGAGGTTCCTGAAAGTATAAGAACAAGAGAGCAACAGTTCTGCAAAATCTTCAGGGGCCTTTGAAGATAGCAAGAAATTCCCCAGGATCTCATAGAAAGGGAGGGTCCCAGGGTAATCCTGGTATCTGGGGCAAACAGGCCTTTCTTATCCTTGGGTCCCCCAGGATGAATGGGGATTAGGAAACTGAAACTGTGTTCCCAAAGCCCTACCTTTGCTCATCCTTAATTGAACATATTTGAGTGCCTTTCACATGTGGACACCACTTTGGGTTGCAGAAAAATACCTTAGTAGATTGAGGTCAACCTTTTAGGGAAAGAATTTAGCTTAACAGAGTTAGAGAACATTGTGATTATTATTAATTATGTTGTTTGTTTAGCTGCTATGTCTTTGTGCAAACATTCAGAAAGGATTTTGAGTAACTGAAATCTTGAAACCTACACATCTCTGCAGGAGATGTCTCCCCTGCCGCTGGATCTTTGTAATGCCCAAGCTACCTGGGAAGCACCAACATCATGGAAAGAAAGGCAGGTCACTGAAGTAGGAGGGCTCTGGGTTCTTGCATTAATTCACTCATTCCTGTCTTGGATGCTGGGATATCCTAAGCATTTAACTCAGTACACTTCTCTCAGAGAAGGTCTATCCCCAAAAGACCATCTCATTATACTAAGGATTGACAAACCCCAGAACCTTATAAAAATACCATATTATTTTTAGTTAACAGATTCTGTACTCGGCAGCCAAGATACTAAGCTCATTTCATTCATTCATTTACCCACACACAACACTTTCAGTGAGCAATTCCTGCCAGCAAGGTGCCACACTGGGTGTTATGGGAATATAAAGATAACTAAAGTATGGTCCCAACTTGGAAAGAGGGGGAGAGGTAAGACACAGGTTATTACAGAGGTAGGCTTGCATGGAGTTCTTTGGAAGATGAACAAAGTGGACATTTAGAATACGAGTCAGATCTGAGCCAATGTAAAGTCCCACTTCTCCTTATGGGAAGTAAGAGAAAGCTTCAAGGAGGGCATGCCATCCAGTTGAAGCTTGCAGGAGAATCATGAGGAATCTAAAGATAATTGGGAGCTGGTCAGGAACTGGAGGCAGGAAGGCATCTGGGATTTCTTGGAGAGTGGTGAAGAATTCATTTTTGCTAGACTATAATATACAAGCATATAGAAGAAAAGAAGAAAGACTGGAAAACTGGTTGACACATGAATGGTGGGCGCACTCTGAAATAACAGTAAGGACAACAACTAACAATTACGAGCAGTTCCTAAGTGCCTGGCTGTGCTCTAAGCACTAAGACAGTATCTCCGAAGCAGATACTACCAATATTCTTATGCTATGGAAAACTAAGGCACAGAGAATGAAGTTAACTTGCCCAACACTATTAATGTACCTAAAGAGCAGTGAGGCTGGCATTTGAAACCAGGTGGTCTGATTCTGACATCAAACCTCCCTCACTTCCAAGTCATGTTAGCCCTAAAGGTAGGGGATAGGAGCAGGGGAGAGTTCTAAGTAAAGCATGACCAGGACATGTCCCTTAAGACTGGTATGATCTGGTTGATCTGGTATGAGTAGTGCTGAATTTTGATTGAAAGGAAACAGACTGAGCTAGGAAGATGATTTTGATGGCTGCCATCCAAACAAGAAACTGTGTTCCCAAAGCCCTACCTTTGCTCATCCTTAACTGAACATGTAAGAGGTGACCATAGACTGATCCAGGGTAGAACAATGAGAGTAAAATAATAGCTAATGTTTTCTTGTTCCTATTATGTCTGAGGCACCGGACCAAGCATGTTATCCGCTTTCTCTTACCTGGACCAACACTCCTATAAAGCAGGTACTAGCCTTGTCCCCATATACAGATGAGGAAACTGAGGCCCTGAGTAGTAAAGGCCATGGGGGCAGTCTGTGGCAGAGTCAGGGCTTATACTCTTGACCTTTGCACTAATGCTGAGGAACGGTAGAACTAGCAGACCTTATCAAGTTCAAAGTTGGATGCAGTGCTGGAGGGAACACTGGGAAGGGAACAAATGCTCTGGGCCAAAAAAAAGACCCTGGCAAGGCGAAGACACTGCACACCCCAGGGGAGCACTGACAGGTCCTCCTTGTGGGGGTATCAGAACCACACAGTTCACTCAGCAAAAGGGATAATAGCCATTTCTGCCACCCCCAGCCCAGGCAGGTTCCAACAGACCGTGTAAAGCTACAGGACAGTCTGCCAAGCAACCAGCCTCAGGAGTTCCCAGTAGGGTAAACTCATACAGAGGACACTTGCTGCCATCGGACTCTGAGGGTGGAGCTGGGGAGAAGAGGCAGAGAAAAGTCACTGGCTAGCATTTTCAGGCAGAGCTCAGGGTATGGACACAGGTGCAATTTGCTCCTATTTGGGGAGGCTTGGCGGGTCCGTGTCAGGCAGACAGCGTCACTGCCCATCCTCAGCCTTGGCATTTGTGTTCTGGCATGCCGGCCAAACAATTTCCATCTATTGACCAGGGCTTTGGAGCAGCTCAGCTCCCATGGAAGTGCAGCCCTCAGCCGGTGACTGACAGGAGGCTGTGTTCCCTCACACCTCAGTTAGGGTAATCAGAGGGGCATGTTCTCCACTCTCTGCCCTTCCTTGTGCAGTTAAGCTCCAGCCACCCTGCCCATGGTGGGTAACTGACCTCACCAAACAGCCTTTATTGTCTGACACCCTCCTCTGCCTCCCTCTGTAGGGTGCTTCCCGGCATCATCCCCCAAAGGAAGTACCAGCCCTGGACTCCTTGTCTCAGGGTCAACTTCTGGGGGGTCCCTGTCTGAGACAAGCATCTTGGCCACAGGCACTCTTCTGGTAGAGATCCAAGACAGAAACTGGCTCCTCAGACTGCAGAACAGGCTGCAGATCCGGGCCCCTGGGTGCAGAAGCTTCTCAACTTTAAGGTCAGGTTTTTTGTGAAACTTGAAAGTCCTACTGGAGTCTCTATTACACTAGAGGCAGGGTTAGGGTGAAGGAATGAAAGATAGAGGGAATAAAAAACTTCTCTCCAGAGAGCACTTATTCTGATGTCTTGAGGCATGATAAACAGCAGGTCTTATACGGAGGTTCTCCAGGGAACAGAATCACCAGGAAACTACTGACAAATATCCAAACCACTGGGCACCAACATTTAAAATACATGGGGTATTTTCTGATAAATTAGAGCACTTAATTGACTATTTTATCCAGATTGATTTGTTGAATATGTGTTAAAGACTAGTTCTTTAAGCTAGGGCATGTGATAAATCCAAACAGCAGTAATTCATTGCTTACTATGTTTTTGTACTTCTACTTTTCACAGGAAAAACTACTACAAAATTTCAAATAGCGAACACATAAGTACTGCATCCAAATTGTGACTGTTGGCAAAATCATCTCAGAGGAACACATAAATAAAATTTATTCTCCATCTAACAAAATAAGTTTAAAAATATAGACGGTGGGGATGAGTGAACCAAACAATCGATAAATAAGATGAAGAGGAGCATAGAGCAGACTACAGGTGTCTGGCCTCCATGAGTAAATATTAGGTATCTAAGTCATGTGCATGCTCTCTGCCGTCATGTTTGGGGCACCTCATAAGACCAAATTTCCTCTCTGCTTCAAAGCTCATTCCCCAAGTTCCTTCCATATTGCACTGGGTTCAGGTTATGAGCCACAGAGACAATGCATGTCACCTCTTGCTCTCTGGATGTCTATAAGGGACTGAGGTCTCTGAAGTCTGCATCCTGAATTTTAGAAAGGGACCTAATTTGCATAATAATAATGGTAGGTTATATCTATTCAGTCTGTGCCTCAGAAGCAAAACTGGATACCAGAACTCCAGTGCAAGTCCTTCATTTGGAAGAGTAGGGGGGCAGGTCCCAAAAAGCACCAGTAGACAAGCAGGAAAATGAGCTGGGGAAGATGGGCAGCCGATCATGGTATTATCAAGCAAGGTACTGGGCACCTAGAGCTTATTCTTGCTCTGGTCAAGTCTGGGAAAGGGCAGAACCTTTGTTTCATGTAGCCCAACTAACGCGTGTGGGAACGGAACTATTTACCAACCAACTCCACTCCATTTGAGGGCTACCTCTGGGCTTCATTCTGGTAGAATGGTAGACTCCTAGAGTTGCGGAGATTGGAAGTTGGGAGGTAGGCAGGCACACACAAGTTGCAAGTGTGAGGGGGTAGAGGTGGGGCATCATCTATGCAGTGCCAGACACTCTGCCAAGAGCTTACGTCTGCCTTCACGTATTCCTCAGAGCAACCTGATGAGGTGGCTGCGGAATTTACCTCCAGGGACACATGAGGAAACTGAGGCTTGGCAAGGCAAAGCAACTTGCCCGTGGCTATGCAGCTAATCAGTGGAAGAGCCAGGACAGGAACTCATTTGGGTTTCATTCCAAGAGCGTGCTCTAGCCCATGTTCATGCTTTGTATCCAGCTCAGGGGTCCTGGGGAATCAATCTCCCAACAAGGACCTAATGGTTAAAGCTGGACCTTTTGCAGTGAGTCCCAGAAGCAAGGAGGGGCAAGGAATAACTTAAGATCTATTGAAACATAATAATTTACTCTCTTTGTGCTAATCCTCTCTGGACGCCAGTTTTAGCTCTGTGTTGACACTGACAAATTAAGGACATGCTCAGCACTTTTCCAAGAGTAAACAGCAAATTCCACAAGCTCTTCTAATCATTCTCCCCTTCCAGGGTGAAATCCCTTAACTAAACACGTCTGCCCATTGAGTGAACCACTGCTGGGACCTTGCTGATCAGATCATGCAGGTTCCTTTAAATTTCACCACCCTCTCCTCCACCCCAACAGCAGTCTGTCTCTCAGAGCCCTGGGCCTGGCCAAACGCCAGCTACAGAGAGGCCTCCCTGATGCCCCCTGTCTGGCTGCTCACAGGGATGGTGCTGTCTCTGAATGGATCTGGCTCCGGTCCCTGACAGGTGTTTGTAACAGGTTAATCACAGGTGAGCTGTCCTTGGAGGGCTGTGAGAGAAGGTGAAGATTAAAACCCTACCATTTACTGAGCACCTACTGTGCACTTCCACTGGACAGATGTGGAAAGTGATGCTAGATGTTCTGTGACTTGTTCCAAACCAAAGCTTGTGGATCACCTACCCGTGTTCTTACTCCTAATCTGGGTGTCCTTCCTCCTCATCAAACATCCCATTCTCCCTTGGCAATGTCTTCCTTGCATCCTATTTGTTTGAACTGCTAAACCCAGGCTAACTGAAAGGACAGAGTAAAGGAACAGCACCTCTTTGCAGGTGACTTTTTTCCCTGACCATCTCTGCTTCTTGATTTCAAGCTGATAACATGAAAACAAAAAATGGGAAGGAAGGGTGTGCTGAATCAGAACCCATCGAAGGCCTTCTAGGGCAGCCCCTTGCCACAAGTGGCTATTTAAATTTATGTTCATTAACATGAAATAAAATAAAGAATCAGTCCCTCAGTCATGCTAACCACACATCAAGTGCTCAGCCACCACACACAGGCCAGCAGCTGCCCCTACTGGACCGTGCAGACAGAATATTTCTACCAGCATGGAAAGTTCTATTAGATAGGGCTGATCTGTAAAAGCAGAGTTGAATTTCAGAGCCTAACAAGCAAAGGGATAGACTTGGAAAGTCATCCCTAGGGTGGAGGTGGACTGTGAGCTTTGACACACAAAGCTGCCTCTTCAGGGGCTGATGTGAGGCTCGGGCAGTGGAAGGGGCCTCCTCTGCCTCCCACTAGTACCTTGGCCCTTCTTCCCCCTAATAGCTGGCTGTTGCATCAGTTTATTCCCTGGCTCCTAACAAAAGCAGTGTGGTCCCCAGGGAGAGGAGCACATCAGAGGAACTACTGCAGATATTAAAATTAAATGGCAGAGAGAACTAGAAGGAGCTCGGGCCACAAGGAAATGACATCCTTTGGAGAGGCCCCTTCTAGATGGCTTCCTCCTCCAAGACTGAGACAGGGACATAAGTCTCAGAGGACTAAGGTAGCCCCTCCCACCTGGGATGTGGGCTCTCCCCAGAAAGGCCTCCCACCCCGCCTCTCCAAGTACACATCCCAATTAGCCTTTGCTTACACTCTGGGTGGAGAGGGTTTGTTGGGGGTTGGGACTCCTCCTCTGGGAGCTGCCCCACCCTCTGTATCTCCGGAAGCTCAGTGCTTTAATCATGCTGACTGGTCAGGGCCTGACCCAGGAGAGGTCAATTCAAAGGCCAGCTGGTGACCCATGGTCAGGCAGGAAAAAAATGAGCTGACTCCGGGGCTGTGAATTAAGAAAGAGTGAACAGTATAGGTAGGGAGCAACCAGAGAAGGTGCAAAAAGAGACCAGTACAGGAACAGAGGTGGTGTGGCGAGGGAGGGTGGGATGGAGTTATCCAGTCATCTGGCACTCCAGTTGGCTGGGGGCACTGGGACTGCAACAACATCAAGGCAATACGGAACAGACCTACAGAAACCACAATTCTCGAGGGAGTCTCGTATTTGATTAGCCCCTTTCCTCTCATCCCATCACTTTTCAGCACCTCTATCTCCAGGGCTTTCCATCATGCCAACTGGTTTCCTCTGTCACTTTGTGGGCAGCAAGGATGTCTTAATAGAACCATGAGACAGAAATGAGCAAACTCTTGAGTTTAGAAAGCAGACTGATCGAGGAATAAGACAGAATTTGGATGCAGGCTCACAGAGCGAGTATCCCTAAATTCCCAGACCAGGTTAAAAGTCCCTGGGCTAGAGGAGGAGGAAAGGAATATAAACAGGGGCTGGGGCTTGGGAAGACCCCCACACTTGGGATCCAGCCCCAGACACCATCATACAGGGATGCCACAGGGATTGACATCAATGGTCCTCAATGCCATTCCTGGAGAGCCTCCACATCGTGGGAGCCACAGCTTGATGACCGAGCACAGAAATCTTGTCTGTACTTCTGAAATATCCCACTCTGTGTAGAGCTCACCTCCTCTGAATACACATGAGCCCCTAAAATAGGCACTGGATATTGGGGATCAGTGAAGATGGAAATGTAGATGAGGGAGTCCCCACCACTGGGCAAAGTGGGCCTTAGGCAGATGGCCAGGGATATCCCAGTGACCAATGCATTGGGTTAGCTGTCTTGAAAAGCTTAGTGTGGCCCAAATGTGGTTACCCTAAAGCTCTACAGAGAAGAAAGTCCCTTCTGCATGCACAGAGTTGACGCTCAAGTTTCCTGTGGGGCTTCTCCAAGCATATCCAGGCTTTAGTACAGAAGATGGACATCAGAAACATTCTCACTGCTGTTTCTCTCCTGGGCTGGTCCGTGGATGGACCCATTAAGGAGCCCAACTGCCTGCCAGATTCACTTGGCAGGAATTTGCCTTCATAAGGGCTATACCTTTATTTTCAGGAGTGTGATACTTTATATCACCTCGCACACATGCATATAGAAATATCTGTCTGCTGGAGGAGAGAATTACATTAAAAATGTGAAAAGAAGACTTGAAGATTAGGAAGACTACATTTGAAAGCTGACAAGGTACACAGAGGGTATTTATTTCTGCAATGGAAGTTAACTTTATTAAGGACAGACCTGTTTTGAAAAAGAATTTCAATTTTTTTAAACTTTATTGTCAAGTTGGTTTACATATAATACCCAGTGCTCATCC